>NC_048230.1:17808873-17818486 GCF_002007445.2 Ailuropoda melanoleuca | reverse complement strand
CAGCAGAACAAAAGAAACAACGGCTATCAGAGATTGAACAGGCAATGTTATGACTTACATGTGACTTACATAAACTATCTCATTTAATTTTGCAGGAATCTTATGAAGCTGTCATTAACGTCATCTCCAGTTTACAGAGAAGAAAACTGTATTTCTTCAGAGTGAATATATTTCCCCAGATGACACAGCTAGTAAGTGAAAAAAATCAGTATTCATCCCCAATCTTTCCGACTTTGAAACCTGTTTTGTGAACCCTATTCTATGTCTGCTCTGCAATCCATACCTTCATTCGATTCATCAGGAGGTAATAACAGCCTACCATTAGTAGACCCTGTGTTACAAACAGCATAGGAGACCAAGAGGAGTCACAAGTGCACTCTGTTCTCAAGAATCATACATTTTTTTAATACAAATAAATACAATGCAAGATAGAAGAAGAAAACCCTGTAGCAGCATCATGTAGGATACGTGTTGCCAACGTTCCAAGGAAGAGACAACCCAGCTGGCTGATTGGGGAGGACTCTTAGATGTGCAGCCTGATGAATATTCAGAAAAATGCAAACTGAAATGACAATTAAAATCCTCACCCACTGGCTAGATTAACAAAAATGTTAATGTCTGCATCTACTAAGGGTCAAAGATGTAGAGCAAAAAGAATTTTATGGAATCAATTTTTCATAATCTAGGAAAATGTAAGGGATACACACCCTAGGACACAATAGTACACTAGCACCTCTCTCGGGACATCCCTGAGAAGCACCCTTGCAAAACTATACAAGGAGAAACATACATGTATGGTCCTAGAAGCATTGTTTGTAATAAACCAAAACTGGACAACCTAAATGTCCATCATGAATAGATCTGATACACACAAAACAAAACAAAAAACAATGTGATGTATCCATGCTATAGGATACCATACAGTAATCAAAATGAATGCCCTATAACGATATGCTTTAACATCAGTCCATCTCACCAAAAGTATTCAAAACCAGAAGCAGACCACAAAATAATATATACAGAATGATTCCAGCTACATCAAATTTTAAAAGAGGCAAAATTCAGTTATTTTTAAGGATGTATACATATGTGGTAAAACTATAAATAATAGCAGGAGGCTGTTTCTCAAGAAAGGGTCAGGCTATTGATGGTCTCTATTCTAGAGGCAGGATGATATGTACAGAAAGTTTACATGCAATAAATAATATCTTCTCTCTTAACATAGGTGTTAGACACATGCGTGGGCTCCAGTTAGTCTTCAAGCTTTACAATTACCTTTTAAACTGTCTGCATGTTACAATATCATTCTGTACACAAGGGATTTTCAAATACACGCAATTTTGAAGACAGGACTATGAAAGGCTGTGATGGAAATGTTATCTATGTGAGTGTGAGAAAAGAGGGCTCTGGAATTATGGAGAAGGGCAGGGAGGGTATCAGAGACAAAGGTGCAGCATGACCTATAACTACTTATTTACAGTGTGGTCGTTATACAACATGGGATGAGTAATCATAATCACTGTGTAAATGAAGGCCCTAAACAATTAATATGTGTGTATCTGGGGGCTCAGTGGAGAGGAAGCACATGCATGAACATGAGCTGTTGTGGAGAATAGTTCTTGGAGATAATTGTGGGTCAGCTGAAACATGAGACTACAATCAACAAAATCAGATGTTTTTGTAAAAATATCTGCCTGTTGTAGCAGGGTTTAAAATGTGCCTCTGATGACATAATACCTATGTAACAGAGACAGCAGTGGAAGATGAGATGGACGTGAGCCCATCCGAAGACCACTAACCCCAAAATGTATTAATGATCTAAAAATATACGTTCTACCAATATTTATTACATAAAAGCAAAGGTGGTTAGGTAGCATTAAGAGACCAAACTAGAGAAGTATCATGACACAGAGAGTGCAGGTCTTCCTTGAGAAAAAATCCACGATAAAGCCAACAGAGGAAAACAAAGAGGGCTCAGACCTTTAATGCTGAGACATAGAAATGGTGGGAAATGTATGTTGTGGACCTGTATGTTCAGCGGAAACTGAAATTCTTGCATCCCCATAGCTGCAAAAGACTCAGGGCCAGAAGCAATCCAGAGCTCACAAATCTTAAATGCTTTCAAGGGTCAGAGGAAAGAAAAGCAGTGATAGGAAATGTAATTAAGTGAAGAGAGTCTACATCACATGCTGGCACTCAGAATCAAATTTAGAAAATGAGTAATGTGGCTATGCCTCCTGAATTCAGCCTTCAGGCCACCAGACTGGGACTCCTGATGGCCAGTTGCCTTGATAAGGCAGAGGGAGCTGCCTGCAGTCATGCAACCAAGCAACACCATAACCCTATATATGGTTTAGTCTCTGTCCTCATCATTCAGCACTCTTTCTGTTATGGTAGCGCATTACCCTTTTCTCAGGATTATGCTGTCAGTGGAGAGCGGTAGGGGGTTGGAGCAGATGCAGTGACATGTATTGTCTGTCCCTGAGTTTGGTAGAATTCAGACTTTCCATTTTAAAAGTAATATCAATTCATTTCAAAAGCACACAAACCTAAATTAACATACAGGTGTGGATTTTTAAATCTCATGAAATAAATGAGGTCATTGTATTCAGCACATTCTTGACGTTTTAATGAAGCATATTAACAAAAATTATGTTCTGAAGTCATTACACTGAGCTATTATCCTCTGTTACACTAGGTCATCACTGAATCTGAAGGAAAAGCACCTAATAAAATTATGTTATGGTAATATTATCAATAATGACATAATTATAGTGACATTAATGACAATATGAGGGACTTCATTCTAAAATATCACTACATGGTTGAACAAGTTGAGTGTAAATAAAAAGCCATCATTTGTAGTTCATGAGCAATTCTCTGCTTAATTTTTCATGCTGTAATTTGCAGTAAAAATGACAATATGGAGACCCATGCTTTACTTGAGAAGAAGAAAGTTGCACTTTCCTTATTATCCGTCACTGAAACTATCCATTCCAGGCAATTTGAATTTCCCATTCTCCCAACATTTTGATAATACAGTGAAAATATTGAAGTATTCTATACTTGAACATACATTAAATAAATTAATGTTGCCTTTCAATATTGCCATCCCCAACTATTCTATTATTATTATTATCATTATCATTTTTATTATTAAATAGATCACCGGACAGTGGCAGATATAGTGACTCCAAATTTGAAGAGAGTCTGAACTGTGAAGCACCTGATCTCAATCGAACAAGTCAAGTGACTAGTTTTATTTCTAAAGATATTCTCCACTAAAATCTAAGGTAGAAGAAACATTCTTTGCTTCCCCACTTACCAGCTGAAGGGCTTCTGAAGTGGCACTTACATTCTCTGAAGCTTGTATGAATGATCTGTAACATGGGAAGTTCCTAATGGACAAAGAATAGCCAAGTGAAAGACCAAAAGAAATTAGCAAAGGAAGACTTGCTGGCCCTATGGACAAATGAGCTCATCTTTTCTAAGGTCATGTACTTAGCTGACCAGACTTAGACTCAATCTTTCCAAAGTCCTGGAGTTGGTCAAGGATGATGATTTACATGGGCAAAACTTGCAAGAGCTGTAACATTAACACAGTTCATGATAATTTTATATTGTGGAGGAAAGATAGTTCCATAAGTACCACATAACTCGCAGAGAGTCTGTCAACAGCATGAATAGCACTATTCATGCTATTTAAATGGAGCCACACTATACGGCAAGCTCATGTTATTGATGTCAAGTAGCATCCAGAAGCCTAGTAGGGTATTATGCTCTCTAGTTTATATGGGCCATCAGAAATTCATCTCTCCTTGGATGGACATCTTCTGGTTACACAAAGACTGAGACATAGCTTTGCAATGACTACTTTTCTATACTTGGTCAGTCTCAGTGCTTAGAGGATACTCAGTAGCATGCCTTGTAAAAAGAAGAAGATATTGCCTTCTTTTTAATATATGAAAAATTTCAAAAATATATAAAAGGAGAGAGAATAGTAATAATGAACCCTTATGTACTATAACCCAGCTATAAACAATAAACAGCACAGAGATGACCTTGTTTCTCTCTAACCCCCTTCATCCTGCTACTTCTTTTAATAGCCACCACAAATCCATGTCTTAGAGTCCATCATTATCTCACTCTCACAAAGCAACTGATGCCTCCAAAATAATAAAATAATATGGCAGAAGTCACACCTAGTGAGTGCCAGACCCAGAGTTCAAAGACAGTTCTGTCTATTCTAGAGACTTTCCTCTGGTCTGTTTTTGTGTGCTCCATGAAAGTTAGTGGAGTCTAGAGCCATATAAATTGCCATATCAGTCACAGCACTGCCATAAAATAGATGGCATAGTTAAATCGGTAATTTTAAAAAAAAGGTTAATAAAATGACTACAAAAAATTAATGAAGTTCCATGAGTTCGTAAAATCAGGAGGAAGTGTCACTAACCCTAAGCCCAACAAGCAAAGGCTATGAGCAGGAAACCAGATTCAGAACTGCTTGATAGGAGCCCCTGTGTTGAAGGGACATGGCTAATGTAATTGAGTCCACAGAGAGTAGCCGGAGCTAACTCACACTCTATTCCTTTATTTCATTGCTTCTCAACTGCCCAAATCCAATCAAATGCCAGAAGTCAAGATCACCAGTTGATATAAATCCACAGAAGTCAGCATCCCAAACCTCAGGGCAGGGTAGAAATGCTGGGTTTGGATAGGACAAAGATGATATGCGGCACCATTGTCTATCTACATGCAGGGAAAATAGGGTGTATTATTTTGATGAAATGACCCTATTCTTATCAGAAATTTAGGAAACTTGATGAAGAATAAAAAATGATACTTCTCTTTCATTAGAAAAGCCTGCATTACTAATTACATTGGTAATGCAGATATAAAGTTTTTAAGAATTTCCAATAGTTGTTGAAACAAAATCTGAGTCGGTTTAAGAATATATTCCCACCCAATACTTAAAGCAGTGTGTAAGCACGTACAGAGTATGTAACGCTTCGTATGTATTTGATCAATGTTTGTTGATTACATGTGGACACAGAAGAGCCCAACTGGGCTTGAAAGACTATGCCCAGGATATTAGAGAGGAATAGAAGCAGAATATAACAGCCTTGCTGCTTTCCGATTTCGTTAGTGAGCCATGGGAAGTATTTATTACAGTGGTCGCACTACTAGGGAATTCCTGAAAAAACTTTAAAAACATGAAGATGTTTAAATCCACCCAGGCCACACGCAATCAGTCAGAAACACCAGAGAGCGCGCCTGACATGTGCATGTATTAAAGCCTCAGAGATGATTATAAAGCATAACCAGGGTGAAGAAGCCCTGATTTGTCTTGAACCTCTTGATAACGAATACATGATGTATGTAAAAGTTTGTAGAATGAGGAAGGAAGAAATCCAAGATGACTTACCTGGAATGCAGTCTCCTTGAAGGTAGAGGTCTGTGTCTCTTTTGTTCAGGGATATATCCTGAATGCTTAGAAGAGTGCCTGCCATGGTGCAGTAGGTATTCGGTAATAATTTGTTGAGTAAATTAATTCCAAAATGAGATCATGTGCACAAAGAATTGAGCACAGTGACCAAATTATGACACAATCATAATTAATCTTTTATTGTTCTAATTGATCGATTACACATCTATCTTTATTAGCAAATTAAACAGTCTCTCCCTTCTGCATTTCTCAGTCTCTTGATATATCCAAACACCAGGCAAGCAGAGAGAAATAAAGAATCATATAAACTGCCATTAATTCTTACAGTGGTGCTGTCAGTTGGGAAGACAGCTCTTCACAGTCAATAGAATGTATACTGTTTGTCCATTTCTGGGTAATGTCCTTGCTAGTCCAAATTTGTGCACTATACGTTCAGATTTATCTATCTCCTATATTGTATATCCTTATGCCTATCCAAGCTTTAAATACACCAGCATGGCCAAGTAATAAGGAACATTAATGCTTCTCTTTTGAAAGACTCCTTCCAGAGCGCCTAGGTGTCTCAGTCAGTTAAGCGTCTGCCTTCAGCTCAGATCATGAACCCAGGGCCTTGGGATCGAGTCCTGCATCCAAGCATCCATCCCGCTCCCGGCTCAGCGGGGAGCCTGCTTCTCCCTCTCCCTCTGCCCCTCCTGCATTCTTGTGCTCTGTCTTGCTCTAAATCAAATTAATTAATTAATTAACTAATTAAATATTTTTAAAAAAGAGAAAGAGAGAGTCCTTCCTTCCTCATGAAAGTTTGGGGATCCTGCATGGCATCTAAGGTGCCAGTTCTGATCTTTCCCCGTCTTCCTGCCATGTACCTGGCACATTCTTAACAAAGGTTAATTTGGATCCCTCCTTCCTCTCTCATCTCCCCACCTACAAATAGCCCTCATTTTATATTTTGCAGAGGCAGACATAATTTGGAATCTCCACCACTGGCCATTACCTAACAATCTGAGCCTTTAGCAAATACTGGAAAGTATTATTTATTGAATGCTGATGATACCAAAGATATTAGATCTCCTAAGTCAGTGCTTGTGTTCTGTCCATCACGATTTTGATAGTCTTCAACTTGTGCTCAGTGTCCAAAAGAGTCCATGGTCCACATACAGTACAATTCTATTTATAAGAGATGTCCAGAGGAAGCAAATCTATTGAGACAGAAAGTAAAGGAGTGACTCCCAGGTGAGATCGGAACATTGGGTAGCGTTATGGAGTTTCTTTTCAGGATGATGAAAATGTTCCAGTATCAGTTGTGGTGATGGCTGCACATTTGTGAATATACTAAAAGCCAGTGAATTTAAATTGGTTAACTGTATGGTGTATGAATTATATCTCAACAGTGGTGTTTGAAAGAAAAAAAAAACATAATGATTTTCTGGTAAGTAAGCTTGGGAGCACTCATTATAAAACACATTGGCATAACAAATGTTCTGATCAATCCCAATGTGAAATATAGGCAGTTATAGTTACACTTATTTAGACAGAGACAGACTTCCGTGTTTATTTCTCCTTATTAAATCCACCAACACTTGCTATATCCTGAACAATTTCCACTGCCGTTTTCCTAAACACCAGTTTGGGAACTACACAAATATGACAAGAACTCATTTAATTTTCACAGCAGTTCTTCATAAAAAAAAGTTATTCCTATTTTAGCAGATGAAGTGGCTAAAACTCAGAAGGGTTAATAAATTTGTTCAAGATACCACAAATAGCAACAAACGAAGATTGGGTGTGAATTAGGTCCCCACACACGTCCCCGTGATTGAATACTATGCAAACATTACAAATATGATGCAATTCTATATTCCTGATGTGGAGAGAGAGAGCTATAATAAATTTTGGAGGAGAACCAGGCAATAACTTTTTTTACATAGCATATATTTGTTAAAAAAAAGTTACATATGTAAATGTCTCTGTGTGTATCTGTGTGCATCTATGTGTATGAATATACCGTAAATAGGTGGTAGTGTGACAGACGGATAAAAATGTATTTTTAATTTATGAGTATATTCTACTTTTTCAGCAAAACAAATGCATTAGTTGTAATAAAAAAAATGAGGATAAATAATCCTCTCCTCCTGCTTCCTACCCCATTTTCCTCTTCTTCTTTCCTATAAGGACAAAAAGCATCTTGAAAATATTTTATAAGCCTGAGATGTAGCTAGAAATCCCAAATGGTTATTGTTTTTGTTTTTTATTTGTGTGTGTGTGTGTGTTTTAGAATATGGGAATTTTTGAGTTTCCAACAAAATAACTCACATGGACCTTGATTTTCATGTTTTTGTTTTAACCTTAAAATTCTGCTTCTGCCTCCACAGATACAATGACATCTACCTACACAGATATTTACTTTCTTTTTATAGTTGATAAGTTGCTGCAATATAAAAGGCGCAAAGAAAATTAGAGTCAGAAAGGCCAGGAGAGATAAATAAGTCAAGACTTTTCATTTTGGAGATGAGGAAAATAAGAGTGCAGAGAGGTTAAGTAATTTGTCCAAACTCACACAGTTTGCTGGGGAGAGTAAAGGCTAACCTGTATCTCTCTAAATACCCTTCCAAGCCCACTTTCTGCTAAATGACATTGTGTCCCCAAGAAAACTTGATTTTTGTGCATCGTCCTATCCTAATTAAAAACACCCACATTTCCTCTGCATGGGCAAAACCTGTCAGATGGTACCCAGCAGGTATCTCAAGACCAAAGCTTTCAGAGCTGCAAGAATGAATGCTTTCCGTTGTCCCTCTATCCCAATAAACAACAGAACAAATGTTTTCAATATTTGCTCTGGGGCACAACATACCATGCTAATGCACTATCACATGCTTGCCAAGGAGAAATTTCTGGGTCCCCTTTCCAGCCCTGGCCACTCATGGATATGCTTTGGACCTCAGTTGCATAAAACTCCCTGCTGTAATTTGTTGTCCCCTTGAGATTTTCCTCCTTGAAATTCCATGATTGGTTTTGCCCTTCATCAGAAAACACAAGGAGGTCTGCAAAGCTGAAGAGGATAATGCCTGGGGGTTCAGGGAGTTTACTTTAAATATTCTATCAGTCAAGATTCAATTAAAGAAGCAGAACTAGTGGAATAGATAGGCAGACTGATAGATAGATGATAGATAGATGATGATAGATAGATAGATAGATAGATAGATAGATAGATAGATAGATAGATGATAGATAGATAGATGATAGATAGATGATAGTAGTTTTGTTGTTACTGTTTTTTGGTTTTTGGTTTTTTGTTTTGTTTTGGTTTTTTTAGCAACCTGGTATCTTGGAACTGACTTTCATNTAGTTTTGTTGTTACCGTTTTTTGGTTTTTGGTTTTTTGTTTTGTTTTGGTTTTTTTAGCAACCTGGTATCTTGGAACTGACTTTCATAACTAAGCCTCAGTGTTCTTAATGTTATAACAAACTGATACGATGCAAACTGATACAATTAAATCATATTGTCCTCTTGTTGAACATAAACAATCTCACAGAACATCTAAAGGACATTGCCCAACACAGAATATCAAACATCCTCCTTTCACTAAGAGAGTGACTGCTACTTCCGTACCAGGGACAGCTTTATCCCTGCTGTTGTGTGCCCTCCCTATGGATAGATTTAAAATATTCAATCATAGAATTGCCTCTGCTTTCCAGTAACACCCAATTTAGATCAAACCTTTGCTTCTCTATACCCTCCCCCAAATTTCTCAACCAAAGTCCAAGTTCTTTAATAGATCTTTCGAATATCCTCTTACTGAGATACCCCACATTTCTCCATGGTGTGTATTCTTGTTCACTACAATGAATAAAAGTAAAGCTTCTTCTAGTGCAGATATACCTATGGTCTTCGCCTGATGAGAACTGACCCCATTTATTTATATAGATATATATACATACATACATACCCAGCATACTTTGGTCTCATACTTTGAGACCACATACTTTGGTCTCAAGACCAAAGCTTTCAGAGCTGCAAGAATAAATGAATGAGTGAATGAATAAATCAGTGTATATATATATAATATATATATGGAGTTATAACTATATATTCCATATATATATATATATATATATATATTTTTTTTTTTTTTTTTTTTTTTTTTTTTAGGGGTTTGACTTTTTGCCCTTT
>NC_048230.1:17788211-17808790 GCF_002007445.2 Ailuropoda melanoleuca | reverse complement strand
TTTTTTTTTTTTTTTTTGCTATAGGGATTTGACCTTGTGCCATTGTGAAAGCCAGTTTAACAGTCTCTGTAATGCTGTTATCTGCCCATCTGATGCTGGATCTTGAAATGCACAGGGCAGGCAGTTAGGAAAAAAAGATGAATATAAAGTGAGGGAGAGCTGATATAAAGTGGGAACAAGCTGGATCACTGGAGACAGCACTATAAACTCATGTTTAGCTTGATATAGATACAGATGGCTACATATAGAAATATTTAAAGATATGTCTGTATACATTGGTTAGTATGCACACAAATATCTTCTGGCCCAATCAGCTGCAAGGGCGGAAAAGCAAAAACACCCCAGTAGCAATGAGGACACCTAGTGTCCAGATCTTGACTTCTAGTATCAGTGTCCAATAAAAGGATCCAGAACTCCTTGGAGAAATGGCTGGTTCTAGTACTGGAGTAGAAAATATACAATGTGAGTCTGAAGCATGCTATGGTGGCAGAAAAAAAGAAAGTACTCAAAAACAAGAAAATTCCCTATGATGCAGATATGTCAGAGAGATATTGGGACCAAGTGGAAGAGGTCCTGATAGCCAACACTGGAATAACCTGAGCAATAAAATAACATAAAGTGGTATTGGATTATAACCCAAAAAATAAAATAAATATTTATAAGTTCATACTGATGCAAGTACACGACTGAACAAAAATAAAAAATAAATAAATGGGGAGAATGGACAAATTTCTCATGCAGAGGGATCCCAATAATAGATATAGATATTTTGCTCTTAAGGGAGTTGAACATAATGACCAATTCCTAAGTGTGAGCTGAGCGTAGTGGCTTTCTTCCAAAGAATACGGTATAGAACAGAAAAGGAAAAGAGCAACTTTATAATGAAGAAACTGACCAATACTAAGTCAAACCAGGTAATCAAAGCTCCCGGGTTGTCCGAGATGGGTCTCTCAATTAGACTGTACAGTTTTTGAGATGAGACCTCACCCATCCCTTGTTTTAATTCTCTACCCTCAGCAATGTGCAGAGTATCCAACCCACAGCAAGGTCCACTGAATATTTGTTGAATGAATGATTGAATAGTGTGGGTAAATTTACAAAGGAAAAATATTAAGATTAGAGTAGCAGTATTGTTTAATGGAAAGATCATGGCTTCAGAGTCAGACAACTCTACCTTTTGGGCCTCAGAGAAGCTATTTAACTACTAAAATGAAAATTCGTATCATCTACATGCTGATGACTCACAGTTTTATACTTTTAGCCCAAACCACTTCTCTCAACTACTATTCTGCACATCCAACTGCCTGCTTGACATCTTCATTGGGACATCTAGTAGACTGGGCAGACTCAACATGTCTAAAATTAAGCTCTAGATGAGTTCTATACCCCCATTTTAAAAAGCCTTTTATGGGGATGCCTGGGAGGCTCAGTCAGTTAAGCATCTGACTCTAGGTTTTGCCTCGGGTTGTGATCTCCTGGGCCTTGGGGTGGAGCCCGCCATCTGGTTCTGGGCTCAGCAGGGAGTCTGGTGGGGATTCTCTCCCTCTGCCCCTCCCTCCATTTGCGGGGCGGCTCTCTCTCTCTCTCTCTCCCTCTCTCAAATAAATAAATAAATAAATCTTTTCAAAAAGCCTTTTATGGACTGTTCTTCATTTGCTAATGCCAACTCCATTCTTCCAATTGCTTATGCCAAATATTTGATGTCACCTTTAATTCCTCATTTTATCCCAAACTCTAAAACTGGCTCTTCAGCAAATTTTGTCATCTCTACTTTTAAAATATTTAAAATTTGACCACTTCCCATCTTCCCCACTGCCTTTGCTCTACGTCACTATCATCTGTGACCATGATTATTGCAATAGGGTCTTACTGATCTCCCTGCTTCTATCATTGCTGTCCTTGAAGACTGTTCTCAAAAGAGTAGCCAAGTTTATCTCCTTAAAAAACATAGTGTTTCTACTCATAGCTTTGTTTCTACTCAGAGGAAAAGCCCCAAACCCAAAGTTATTACTATGAGCTCTGATGCCTTAGAAAATCTGCCTTCCTTTACCCCTTCATTTATCTTTATGCGTATGTCTTCCACTAGTTTATCCCTCATTCACTCACTCCAGCCACACTGAGTTCTTAGGGAGGAAAACAGTATCTAACCTAGGTTTTATCACAAGTATTAAATGAGATAATGCATACAGAGTGTAGCCCAGAGCCTGCTTTAGGGAAGCATTTAACAGAAGTGAAGAGTAGTTGCTAAGGCTGTTGGCATCATATTACCATTATTATGCTTCCCAAGGAAGCAACATTCCAAGATGGTATATTCATCCTGATCATTAGCCATATGACTCAAAATCACTTTCAACTGCTTCTCAAAGTCAAGTTTATCCTCCAAGGTCAAAAAATTTTCCATGTTTTTTTTCTCAAAAAAATTGTTTCGGACCCTGGTGGGACTTCCAAAATGCAATTTCGAAATTACCCTGTGTTTCAGAAACAACACTTGCTAAACACTCTTTGATGTAGCCATCATTTCCAGAACAGTGACTAGAGACTGGATGAATGACACCCTTTCCCCCTATATAGCATAAAGCATCCATGTAATTTTATTATTTATCATTTCGGTAAGCCATACCATGAGGGAAATCCAAGAAATGCTCACCATTTGTAGATTTTGAAAAAACCTTCCAATAGTCACATGTGTGGGTACTGTATGGCATAAAATGTCAAAGCCTCGCAAGAAAAGAAATTAAGGAAAATTGTAAAGGACAATGATTACCACGGGGCTTACATAAAATATCTTATAGTTACAACAGTCTATTTTAAGCCGATAATGTAACTTCATTTGCACACAAAAAATCTACACCTTTACCTACCTTTCCCCCAACATTGTTATTGATGTCACAATTACATCTAATGATTTTGTGTATCCATTAACGTAATTATAGTTATTTGTAATACCTTTGTCTTTTAACATTTACACTACAATTAAAAGTTATTTACCCACAGCCATTGCATGAACACAGCATTCTGTATTTGTCTATATATTTATCTTTAACAATGAGCTTTATAGTTTCGTATGCTACCAGAGGATGAGATCAGGGCTCTAGGCCACTGAAGGTCCACCACCACCACCAGGCATTGTGAGCAATAATGGCATCGTTATCTTTTTCTCACGACAGGAGATAGAACAGTATCCTGAAGGGCACATTTGATAATGAAGGGAATAAGAGTTTCTGGGCCTAAGAAAAAAGAGATGAGGCACCTGGACACTATGAAGAATGTACACATGCACTGAGGAAAAAATTGCAAATATTTAACAACCTTTTCTCTACCCATCATTCTAAATCGTCAGCAGTGAGTCCCTGTACATCACATGGGCCAATGAATTTAGTAATACATTATTTAATGAAATTGTTTATAGAGACAAGAGGCCACCAAAAAATATTTGCCCAGGGTCTGCACAAGGTCATCCTTGCTTATATTAGCCACAAAGTATAATCCTAGTGCACACATAACCGTGACTCCTGCTACACCATGCACCATGCATGCACATGATACAGATTTCACAGCCGTTTTTATAACTGCTTCGTAAGAGTACAGGAAGAAGTTAGTAGAAGCAGACAGAATTTGTGTCACAATCCCCGCAATACTCAACACTGCAGCAAATGCATTTGTTTGACACCCTCATTCTCCCTTCATTAATTTGGTTTTGCCTGGAACGTTATTTTTTCCTCCATTTGTCTTTTGATTTTTTTCTACTTCTGTTTTATTTTCTTTTGTCGTTTTTGTTCCTCCATTAATGACTTTGTTGTTTATAATTATTATAACTATTATTTAGTTTCAGTCTTTGGCTTTACTCTACATCCTTAAGCTTCCCTTTACGTCATGTATAGACAGCCTCACGCTGCTCTGGCATCTAGCAGAAAACTAACCCTTCTCTCCTATTAGTCATTTGTCTTTTTTTTTTTCTTCTGGTTTTAATAACAATTTGCACTAGTTTTACCTCTGCAAATTTTGAGTTTTTGAGAGATTAATTTTGATTTAATCTACATTTTATTCTACTGGTGAAACTGTGGTTTCTTGGTCTTACCTCGCTGATGTCCAAGAAAGCCCTTCTAAGCCTCGACTACAGAAAATTCTTATTCTTTTTTAAAATTCATGCTCAGGGCACCTGGGTGGCTCAGTCCATTAAGGGTCTGCCTTCGGCTCAGGTCATGATCCCAGGGTCCTGGGATGGAGTCCCACATCGTGCTCCCTGCTCAGCAGGGAGCCTGCTTCTCCCTCTATCCCTCCCCCGTGCTTGTGAGCTCTCTCTCTCTCTTTCTCTCTCAAATAAACAGATAAAATCCTTTAAATAATAAAATAAAACACATATTCAGATATCACTTCTTCTATGAGGCCTTCCCTGCTCTTTCTCTCAGGTAAAATTATTTCCTCAATAGTCTGATGCCCATGGTTCACAAAGTTTTCTTTCATTATATATCTCCATCTCCCTCTCTGGACTGAGCCTCTGAGGTGTGGGAGGCTGGGCTTGCCCACTGATTTTCTCTCTAAACCTTAGCACAACTAACAGGACTCCATAACTGGTCAGTGAATGACCTCCTTGGTAGCTGTTCGTCAGAACAAGAAAAAAAAAGATTCAAATCCACTTTCCATCCTGGTTGCATTCTTTTTCATTTACTGTTTTCATTTTAATTATAAAATATTTTAATCACCCACCAAAGTACAGAAAACAATGTTGCAATCATTCATGCATCTACATCTGAGATTCAAGAGATTCTAACAGTTTGTACTATTTGCTTTTCACATCTCCCTATTTTAAAATAAATGAAACCTTATAAAAACAACAAAACCCCATCCTCCCTCACTCCTCTGCTCCCCTCTCCCTCCCTTTCCAAGGCTAACTAATGTCCTGAAGTTCCTGTGTATTACTCCTACGCATGCATTTTGACTTCTGAAGTAAATGTAGGAATCTATAAACAATATATACTTTTGTGTTGTGTGTTTTTTAAAAAATCTCATAAGTTATATTGAACAGAAAAAAATGTTATGATTTTTACTCCCAACAACCATTTTTAGACCTGCATTTTAACATGTATGGGAAAGAGAGAAAAAGAAAGGAAGGAAGGAAGGAAGAAAGGAAGGAAGGAAAGAAAGAAGAAAGAAAGAAAGAAAGAAGAAAGAAAGAAAGAAAGAAGAAAGAAAGAAAGAAAAAAGAAAGAAAGAAAGAAAGAAAGAAAGAAAGAAAGAAAGAAAGAAAGAAAGAAAGAAAAAGAAACCTTTCACTCCTATAATCTTACTGGCTACTGGTTACATCTGAGCTTCTGACATAAGAAATAATTGTTTACTTATTTCATTTATTAGGGTTCTTTAGAAAAACAAAGCCGAAAGAATGTATGTGTGTATCTGTAACTAATCTACATATCTATAAATCTATGCTGAAAGTGAGAGAGAGAGAGAGAAAGAGAGAGAGAGAGAGTTTGGTTTATTATAAAGAATTGGCTCATGTGATTATGGAGGCTGGCAAATCAAAAATCTACAGGGTGGGCCAGCAGGCTGAAGACCCAAAAAAGCTGATGTTCCAGTGTGTATCTAAAGGCTGTCTTCCATAAAACAAAGTAGAGTCCACGTTACAGATGAACTGCGAGGGCAGCCTGCTGGAGAATTCTCTCTTCCTCAGGGGAGGTCAATCATTTTGTTCTATGCAGGCCTTCTGATTGTATGAGGCCCACCCACATAGTGTAGGGTAACTGCTTAATTCAAAGTCCATCACATTTAAATGTTAATCTCATCTAAAACACCCTCAATAACGTTTTGTCCAAGACAAGTTGAACATGTAAATTGACCATTATACTTCTCTGAATCCGTTTACTTAGCTTCATGTTAGGTATGAACAATATCCTTCCTGTGTTCAGGAGAAAGGTGTCATGACTGAAACATATTTCTTTTACCATTTCTTTTGGAAGAGAGTCTAGCCTCATAGCTAATCATTACTCTACACTTAATCATAGCCACTATGCCCCCACCCCCTCAGTCTCCTATCTTTCCATGCATATTCTGTGCCAAGAACAAATCCGTCCTGATACTCCTTTCTTCATTTAACTAATAGGAAGGGCTAAAACCCAATCCTTTTATAATGAAATAATTACCCTTCCTCAAATTGGTCTTTGTTTCTTACGTGGATGTCCCTCCTGGTTTTTTTCTCTCTGTGCCCCTTAGGCTAAAGCCCTGTCCTTCTACAGCCTTGTAATCTATGCCATTCATCCCTAATTGAAGTTATGCTTAACCCAGTTTGTAAGATTTTAATTAATCCTTCAAGCCTTCCTTCAAGCAAACCTTCCTACTTGAAGTTTAGTTCACTTACATTTGTAAGATTTTAATTAGTTCTCCAAGGCTGCTGCTTTTGAACTTTCTCTCTGATTTCACCACTTCTGCTGCCATTTTTCTCTGATTCTAAGATGCCCTGTGCTGTAAGATGTACTGTTGGTTAATAACAGCTTTCCTTTTTCATGTGGGGGAATTCACAGGATTGAATCAAAGGTACATATTTTCTTTCATAAAATAAACTAACTACCAAAGAATGTATTTACCCATATAATTACATAGTGCTTTCTTTTTCAATATCACAATCAAAATTTGAATAAAGCTTGTCTCCTTAGCCAAAGTCCAAAGGGTCTTCTCATTATCTCCTAGCCACCAGCTGTTAGGCATAGCATCATTGTAACAAGCTGCTTTTCATAACCTGTGCTTATGTCAATTTGAAAACCTTGCCCTCTGGTCTTCTTCCCTAGTATTCTATCTGTGTCTGCTTTTGGTATGCATGCAATATAACCTACAGTAAATAATCTTGGGTACTTTTCTTAGGCTCTGAAATTGTTTCATCATAAAAACTTCATTGTAGACTTGATGGAAACGCACAAATAAAACTGCATGTAGGGTGAAATCTAGAATTATAACTTTTCAATTTTGTCTCCTGATTACAGATTTAATTAAATGCCTTAAGAAATTCTGTTCAATTATGGTTTCCTTAAATTGACCATTTAATCTAGGTGCCTAAATTTATTAGTGTAAATTGATATAAGTATTATCTTACAGTCTCATAGCCAGACAAGCATTTCATTACCCAAGTTTATTTCCATTTTCTTGCCTACAATATGTTTTTCCCCTGTACAAGATCCTTCTTTCTATTCTCTTTCATGTTCTCTCCTTATCTTCATTGAATGCATAGCTTATTTTAATTTTTGTTTGTTTGCTAATATTGTAGGAAAACCTGGCAATCCTTTTCACACACACACACACACACACACACACACACTCCACACACACATTTCATCCATCAGAATGGGACTGCTGAGGTTAAAGGCTAAATCAGGACTGACATACATTCATGGAAATAGCAAGAATAGATATTAAAAAGCTAATGAGGTGCTTTATCATTTCAAAAGGTCCAATCTGAGCAGATAAGAAATCAGACACCATAATAGTATTTAGTTGCTGACTCTTAAGATGTGAGTAGGTTCAATGTAATAAACAAACATTATTCCCTCAGTATGCGTAGAAAATATATGTTACCTAAAAAGTAATATTGGACGTTAATTGGAGCCTATCCTCACCTCCATCCACCTACAGAATGGACGCAGTTGGGGGTGACAAACATCACTGCTCATCCCACAAAAGCTGGAACACTTTAACGTCCCGCCATACGGTGGGGAAGAAAGAGGGCATAGCAAATACAGTCACTTCATCTTAAAGGAGTGAGGTTATCCCACTGGAGGAACATGTAATTTGGTTGTGAAGTAAGTCAGACAGAGAAAGACAAAATTATATGGTCTCTTATATGTGGAATCTAAAAAAAACAACAACAACAAAGCAACCCAAGAATGAACAAACAAAACTGACCTCATATAAACAGAAAGTAGAATGGTGACTGCCAGAGGCTGGGGGAGGGGGGAGGAAATGGGAGATGTTGGTCAAAGGGCATAAACTTCAATTACAAGATTCATAAGTTCTGAGTGTTCAATGTAGCACATGCTGGCTATAGTTAACAATACTGTATTGTACACTTGATAATTTCTTTGAAAGTAGATCTTAAAGGTTCTCAACACACACACAGAGTCATAATGATGGTGATGGATCTATTAACCTTATTGTGATAATCGTTTCACTATATATATATGTATCAAATCATAATGTTGTACACCTAAAGCTTATACAATGTTACAAGCCATTGTATCTGTTAAAAAAAAAAAAAAAAAGAGAAGCTGAAAAAAAAATAGATGTAAATAAGAGAGTGCCTTAGGTTTCACCTTCAGGGGTTGGGCTAGGATTGGAGTTAACTGAAAGGATACCCACCCCAGTTTCTAAGTGCTTCTCGACTGAGTTCAACGAAAACAACTCTAGCTGTCTTTTCTTTCACACTTAGATAATACCTCCAGAAACTGATGTGTGTGTTAGTATTGGCTCCGTGGGGCTTAATAAAAAAAAACTCTTAAAGATAAAGATATTAAACCTGAATCCTGAAAAGCCAGTAAGTTTTATCAGTGTGGATGAGGAAGAAAAAAATCTAGGACAGGAAAAAGTATGAACAAGGATGCTGTCACTCACTCTGAATTCAAATTCAACTGAGAGAAAGGCTTGGAGAAAGACAGATGGAGACAGAAATACCAGCTTTACTCCTGCTAAAGGCTCTCACTGGATGAAGTGATGTAGATGTGTGGCCATGAAACATTTTCTGAGACTCTCCTTTGGAAGGCAACTTCTGGCACGGCTCCCAGTGATGCCAGTACGTGTCTGGTTTACTGCCGGTATTCATGCCTCTGTGTAACCCCCTCCTCCTGAGTGTGGACTCATCTATAGACTTGCCTGTAATGAAGAGAATGCAAGTATAGGCTGTCACTTCTGAGGCTGAGTTATAAAGAAGCTCTGACTTGCATCTTGTGTTTACTCTTTCTTCCTCTTTCTGGCTCTTCTCAGCTTACTTGTTTTGGTGAAACGAACTGCCTTGTTGAGAGCTGTCCTATGGAGAGGTGCACGCAGGAAGGACCTGAGAGTGGGGTGCCTGGGGTGCTCAGTTGGTTGAGTGTCAGACTCTTGATTTCTGCTTGGGTCATGATCTCAGGAGAGTCTGCTGAAGATTCTTTCTCTCCCTTCCCCTCTGCCCCTCCCCCTGCTTGTTTGCCCATTCTTTTCTCTCTCTCTCAAAGGAAGGAAGGAAGGAAGGAAGGAAGGAAGGAAGGAAGGAAGGGAGGGAGGAAGGAAGAAATGTTGGGGTTAACGTAAAGCATGAAATCAGCCATAATACCTGGCTTGCTAAAATTTAACACAGAGGACGCTGAAGGCAGGGTAGGTTTCGGAGAAGGGCATAGGCCTTTGGAATGCCTAGGCCTACTTGACCACTCTGTCCTTGGAATGCCTCGGGGAGTTGCCTTCCTGAAGCTTTCCTAGGCCAAACAGCTGCCCTGTGATCTAAAAGATGTAGGCATCGTCCCTTAGAACAGTCCCTTTAATAGAACAGGCCCAAATTAGCATATCGTATCTTTTGCAAACAAATCCTCCCAGTTTCAGTAAGACCCCTTCCTCAACTTCAGGTGCTTGAGGAACAGTGATAAGCATTTGTGATTATCTTGAAGGACCAACAAAAAGCGGGAGAAAAGAGGCGCAAGGGGTCTTCGCCTCTGAGCGTTGACCCCCTTGCGTTCTCCTCTCTTGCACGGCAAAGTATGGAGTAATCTTTCATCCCTCGGGACAGGAATTGCTGGCCATTTCCGGCAAAGAAAGAACAAGAGAAAAGAAATGACCCAAGAGCGGTTTCTGGCTAACAGCTAACAATGAGTAAACTAGGAAGTGAAGCGAACCCTTTCCCAATCAGCCTTGAGAAGACTGCAGCTCTGGCCAGTACCTTAACTTTAACCTATGAGAGACTAGGAAGCAAAGGAAAAGCCAAATCCAGGTTGCTGATCCATGAAACTGTGAGATAATAAATGTTAAAGTCATCAAGTTTTGAGGTAATTTGTTAGGCAGTAATAGGTAACTAAGAAACTGTCAGAGAGCACAGTCTCACTTGAAAAATAAAGTGCATGCGTGAGGAGAGAATCCTTATTACCAAGGAAAGAGTAAGCCTGTAAGAAGACAAAAACCAGAACATATTAAGCTACATATCCCTGCCTCTATTTTCCAAATTCACCAATTAGATAACTCTTTCCTCCTCCCTCAGGGAGTGTTAGTCAAGGAGCAGAGTTGCCCAAACATGACCCTATGTTGCTTAGACAACAAGCTAGCTAGAATCTGAGAGCTCACCTTTCTTCCAGCGAAAGGGGAAACCTTTAAGTTTAAATTCTCTTGGACTGGGACCACTTTCTTTTTCATGGTCTGTGGGACTGCATCATCCCACAGACCCCAAGCTTCAGGTGCAGAGTAGCTGGCTTTTCCAGAAAATACTGTAAATAGCAAGCTCTACAAGTCCAGACTGTGCAGTGCCAAGTAACTGTGCTTCTCCCTAGACAAGGCAATTTTCTCATGCTTATATTATAAAAAGTGGCATCCAGGGGTCAGGCTGGGGTAGGGAGTGTCCCTCCACTGGAGCAGATCCTGTTCTGGGTTCAGCAGATGCCTAAGCTGACATGAGTCTCCTAGGGATAACCGAGAGACTGAGAATATGTGCATCTCTATCTGGTTATCTCTGGCTTAAGAGAAGCCCTCTTCCCATAACTCAAGTTACAGAATCCATTCCAACCACTTGCATGATACTCCGTCACCCTCTGCAAGACAGAGAGGAGTGAGTGCGAGACAGAAGTTATGTCAGAAGTGTTTCTTCTTTATTGTTCCCTCCACGAGAGGGGAAATGCGAGGGCAGAGAGTTAAGTATCCCTTCACCACCTCCTAGGCATGTGCACATGCACATATTAGATACAGACGCACATCAATGGATGAGAAGATGAAGAGATAGAACAGTTTTGGAAATACAAGTGGATCTTCATGAGATAAAAAAGTACACTCAAGGATGTAGTGTGATGGAGTATCAGAATGTCACATCAACAGGGCCACCCTGTTATAAAACTGTTGCCCAAGCCAGTAGGGGTGGTGACCTGTGGAGTTGTGCAAGGCAGTAGCCCTAGCAGAGCGTTTAAATGACACCTGTCACTCATATCTCCATCTCTCCCTTGACCTTTCTTATTTTAGTGATGACAGTTAAATAGGCACAAGCAAAACAAAGCAAAGCAAAACAAAACAAAAACTCTAAGTGAGTCCAAGACCTGCCACCAAGGCACTGAATCGCTTCTTACCTTCCTGTTGTATTTGTGGGGCTGCTCAAAATAAGTAGCAGGATGATTCATCGTAGCCTCTGGAAGTTGTCTGACAGTACTCTATTCCGGTGTCTGACTGAAGCTACTTATATCTTGTGTCACTTTCTGCAGTGACTCAGTTCCAAGCAAAGATTAATGCAGTTAGAGCATTTTGCAGAAATAGTAAATCACCCTTGCAACTGATTGCTCCTCCAGAGCTGCCTAGCCTGTGAGTTATTCATGTAGCTCTCCAACACTGCTTTCATAAACAGATATTGTTTCATTGGTTGCTAATCATTCCTGTTGAAGTTAGAGTAGGCTCAAGGCCAAGAGAATACTGAGCTTTTCTTCAAAGAAATAAAAAGTTTGCAAGATGTACAAAACATCAAGCAATTCCCTGTCCCAGACTCTCCTTATGGTGATGGACACTGAATACATTCTAAATATATGTTTAAGAAGGATTTGTATTCAAAGCCATATACCAAGTCCCATCTGGGCAGTCCTTTCTGGTAACCAACCCATCAAATTATTTAATTTTTCATAAGTCTCTTTTTTACCATATTGATTGTATTTCCCAATGATATTTTCCATTTCAAGATAAATGATAGTCACACAAGTAAATACCAACAGGAGATTTACCAGGAAGACTAATCTCTCCTTGGTTCTTTTATTACCTATTCCCAGAAGACAAGGTTTTTAGAAAAAAATCATTTTTGATTTATAGTGTCACGATCACTGCTTTGTGGTTGTTTTTTAGTCATTAGAAGTCTTTCGGGGCTGTGATGGTACATACACCAAAAGCTCTGTAAGCACAGGTACGCTAGAAAAGTGGTGGCACATGAGAGAGACTCCAAAGGTCTATTGAACAGTGAACTTCAAGAGTCTAGCAGGAACTCATGTCTTCCTTGAGCTTCCTTGACACTTTTTTTCCCATTATTTATTTATTTTTTGATGAAAAATTCGATGATTCATTAGTTGTGTATAACACCCAGTGCACCGTGCAATATGTACCCTCCTTACTACCCATCACCAGCCTATCCCATTCCCCCACCCCATCCCCACTGAAGCCCTCAGTTTGTTTCTCAGAGTCCATAGTCTCTCATGCTTCATTCTCCCTTCTAATTACCCCCCTTTCTTTATCCCTTTCATCTCCTACCGATCTTCCTAGTTCTTATGTTCCATAGATGAGAGAAACCATATGATAATTGTCTCTCTGCTTGACTTATTTCACTTAGCATTTACTCCTCCAGTGCCATCCATGTTGCAGCAAATGTTGAGAAATCATTCTTTTTGATAGCTGAGTAATATTCCATTGTATATATGGACCACAACTACTTTGTAAAAATGAAACCAGCCCTACAGGAGGTATTAATGGGGGTTCTATAAAGGTAAAAAGGCTCCAAGAGTGATACAGAACAGAAAGTCATTATTGATAGAAACAAAGACTTTACAGGCAACATGGCATCATTAAAATCATATCTCTCAATAATTAGTCTCAATGTAAATGGCCTAAATGCTCCCATAAAACGCCACAGGGTTGCAGATTGGATAAAAAGACATGACCCATCCATTTGCTGTCTACAAGAGACTCATTTTGAACCTAAAGATACATCCAGACTGAAAGTAAAGGGATGGAATACCATCCCTTTCATGCCAATGGACCTCAAAAGAAAGCTGGGGTAGCAATTCTCATATCAGACAGATTGGATTTTAAACTAAAGACTATAGTTAGACACACAGAAGGGCACTATATTATTCTTAAAGGATGTATTCACAAGTGGATATGACAATTATAAATATATATGCCCCCAACAAGGGAGCAGCAAGATACACAAGCCAACTCTTAACCAGAATAAAGAGACATATAGATAAAAATACATTAATAGTAGGGGACCTCAACACTCCACTATCAGCAACAGATAGATCATCTAAGCAGAAAATCAACAAAAAAACAAGAGCTTTGAATGCCATACTAGACAAATTGGACCTCATCGATATATATAGAACACTACACCCCAGAACCAAAGAATACTCATTCTATTCTAATACCCATGGAACATTCTCAAGAATAGACCATGTTCTGGGTCACAAAATAAGTCTCAACAGATACCAAAAGACTGAAATTATTCCCTGCATATTCTCAGACCACAATGCTTTGAAATTGAACTCAACCACAAGGAAAAATTTGGAAGAAACTCAAACACTTGGAGACTAAGAACCATTCTGCTCAAGAATGATTTGATAAACCAGGAAATCAAAAATCAATTTAAACAATTTATGGAGACCAACGAGAATGAAAACACAATGGTCCAAAACCTATGGAACACTGCAAAGGCAGTCCTAAGGGGGAAATACATAGCCATCCAAGCCTCACTCAAAAGAATAGAAAAATCTAAAATGCAGTTTTTATATTCTCTCACCTCAAGAAGCTGGAACAGCAACAGAGGAACAGGCCTAATCCACACACGAGAAAGCAGTTGATCAAGATTAGAGCAGAGATTAATGAATTAGAAACCAGGAGCACAGTAGAGCAGATCAACAGGAACTAGAAGCTGGTTCTTTGAATGAATAAATAAAATTGACAAACCACTGGCAAGACTTATCCAAAAGAATAGAGAAAGGACCCAAATTAATAAAATTTGATGCTTATTTAGATGTGGGAAACTTTACCCAATGATAATAGATACGGAAGTCATTTCAATATGAAGCCCTCATTGCTCTCATTCCTGGACCAAGTCTATTTGGAATTCTAGCTTCTTTATTAGATTCAGTGCTCTCAAGAAAATTTATATGTCAAGTGTTCAACCAGTCTCTGAAATAAAGTTGAGGGAAATCATCCTTGGAAATATCAACCTTAAAACTGACTGCCCATTGGAACACCCTTTCCTGCTTGGTTTTACACAGTCGAGATGCTAACGCATCATTCCTAGTCAAATGAAATGTCTTTAGCATCCCCTTCCTTAACTTAATGTCTAAAGAGGCTTGGTGGCCAATTGTCTCATTTAAAAGTGGCATCACTAGACAGGTGAGGGAAAAGAGCTACCTCTGATAAACCACAGACAAGGAACCACAAAGAAAGATTTAGCTCCATTTGATGACTGCTGACATCGTGTCTTTTCACTCAGAATACCACAGTCAGACTCAACTATTATAGGTCAAAACCATAATCTCTAAGTTTGCTTCCATTGCTGACATTCCATTTTTCTCCATAGTAACAGAGATTGAATTATGCATCCCATTCATTCATCTTCCATGCCAAGCGGGGGCTTGAGAAAATTGGACAAGGCTGAAGCACATCACATAGTGGGTCCAGTGGGCTTAAGCGAGTGCATCTCCTCTTCTTTGTTAGGAAGTGTCAATTTAGGGCCAAGTAGCATTAAATCGTCAAAATTCAACTGGTAAAACACAGATTCCCCTGCCAGCGGAAAGGACCTGGGCAGATTCTAGAAACCACTGTGTGGGATCCAGATATTAGGAAAGCTTAGGGGTGAGGGAGGGTGTAAAGAGGGCAAATAGAAAGTCATCTGAAATAATTCCACAAGTGTGCCAGCAATTTCCAAAGGTCTTTTGTGTGGTAATCTACTTGCTAGGGACTTAATGTTTGTACCCTCTCCCCTCAAAATTCTTATTTTGGAACCCTAATTCTCAGCATGATAGATTTTAGAAATGGGCCTTTGGGGAGGTAATCCAATCATGAGGGTGAAGCTCTCATGATGGTATTTGTACCCTTATATGAAGAGAAATAGCAGAGCTTGCTTTCTCTTTCTGTTCTCCACCATGGGAAGATACAAGGAGAAAATGGCCATCTGCAAACAGGGTGCAGGTCCCTGCCAGACGCTGGATCTGCTGGCAAAGGCACCTTGATCTTAGACCTCGCAGCCTCTAGAACTATGAGAAATAAATGATTGCTGTTTAAGCCATCCAGCTGATTATAATCTGTTATACCAGCCCAAACTAAGATACCATTGGATTCCATTGGTTTGTTGGTCTCACTTAAAAGACATGATAAAAAACATTTATCTTTAGGAAACAGATAAATCAGTTTATGTTGTCCTATACTATATTTTAATCATTGTTATTTTATAGATACTCCCTGACTTACATTGGTTCAACTTACGATTTTCCAACTTCATGATGTTGCAAAAGTGGTATAAGCGTTCAGTAGAAAATGTACTTCAAAATTTTAATTTTGGTCTTTTCCAGGGCTAGCTATATGCAGGACATTATTCTCTAATGATGCTGAGCACTGACAGCCAGTTGCAGCTCCCAGTTAGCCACAGAAACACCAGGATAAACTGATCCACGTACCGCCATTCTCTACCCACACAGCCATTCTATTTTTCACTTTCAGTACACTATTCATTCGTCACATGAGCTATTCAACACTTTATTATAAAATAAGCTTTGTGTCAGATGATCCTGCCTGACTGTAGGCTCTTGTAAGTCGAGAAAGACCTGTATCAAGGTAATGGGGAAGAGGAAAGCAATCTTTAATATCCCTTTAGCCTTTTTTTTTTTAACTTGGAACAGTAAGGATGAAACAGCATTGCCCTTGAAAATTGCTAAAACAGAATGATTTTTAAGTAATATCTCCACTTTTATACTGAGACAGATGAACTGCTTCAATGTTACCCCCTCAACAAGCAAGAAGCTGATGTCCTTAGCGCATAAGGTCTAAACAACCTGACAATCTACAGCAGCATTATCCAATGTGGGAAATATTCTATATGTGCTCTCTCCAATATATGGCTATTAAGCCCTTGAAATATGGCTGGTGCAGCTGAGGAAATGAGTCTTAAATTGTATTTAATTTCACTTAATTTAAATTTAAATATCCACTTGTATTGGACATATTGGATTGTGACATTGCTATAGTTTTAGCATCGTCTGCCTTACCCCTTTAAAAAGACTTTTGAATTATTCAAGACAAAGTATGTCTCCAACCAGTTCAGGCCCATTCTTCACCATTGTGCAAACTTATGGACCTAATTAGGATATCATATCATATGGATTTCACTTTTGATTCTCATTTGAAAATTATCTACCTTACATGAGTGCGCACACACACACACACACACACACTTCCATTATACTTCCCAACTTGCTTATATAAAAACACATGGTCTCGGGGCGCCTGGCTGGCTCAGTCAGTAGAGCATGCAGCTCTTGATCTCAGGGTTGTATGTTCAAGCCCCATGTTGGGTGTAGAGATTGCTTAAATAAATAAGCTTAAAACAAACAAACAACAACAACAAAACACAGTCTTAGAGTTCCACACTAAAAAAAAAAATCCATAAACTTCAGAGGATGCCTTACAGTATCTAGCAGCCAGGGTTTTCACTCTTGTTTATTGTGATCAAAACTATTACAGCCAGGACAAATTTTTATTCCATAACCTTATCTTCTAAAATAGCTATAAATACTAGCAAATCATATGGGAAATTGAGCTTGTGTGGAAAGCTACGGGAAAAAAAAAAGAAACAAGTCTTCAGAAAAAAATATATATTATGGTTTATTGCAGATGTAGCTGTGGAGAGACATCACGGCCAAGGGAATCAGTGCACTCCTAAGAACTGTAAAAGCCTATGTTCCAGTACCAATTTTACCACCTGCTACCTGGGTGATGACACTGGCCAAGTTAACAAACTTCTCTGAGTCTGAGATTCCTTATCTGTAAGAGAAGATCTTCATTCTTGACTCAAAATCATTGTGGAGATTAAATAAGATAATATATGCAAATAACTTACTACATACTACACTTTAAATATGTTAATCCCTTGCATTTCTACTTTTTAGGCAAATATTTTGAAATATCTGAAAATTAATTGAAGCTATGTATGTTCCAGAATTATTCAATCAATCAGACATTTCTTGAAATAAGAATTCAGTGTGACTTTGTAAGTAGTCTCAATAAAGCCAGAGTATCTCTGGACCCCAGGCAGATGGTCACATTCTGGGGAAAAGAAAGAAAAAAAGAAAAGAAAAAAAGAAAAGAAAAGAAAAGAAAAGAAAAGAAAAGAAAAAAGCAAGAAAGAAAGGAAGAAAGAAAAGGAAAAGCTTCTTTTTCAGAAAATCCTCTTTGGTTAGTTCCTTCATTATGATTCGGCAAAATGCCACTTACAACAGATGGATATGAATACAGGCAACCAAAGAGGCTGTGCTTGTACCCCAAGTCTTGGCATACGGCACCAAATTCTCTCACCAGGCTGTCAAAACAGCTGCTGTGCACTTTCCCCACCTGCAGTTTCGAAGCTCTGCCAAGAGTGTCCAAGAGAAGAACCTGCCATCAGGTGGTTTTCCTGGGTTAGAAACCACACCTTTTGTACTTAGACCACTAGGAGCCCGCTTTCAAATCTTTCTTTCAACTCCCTAGGAATGAAGGAGATATTTAATCACTCAAGTACAACATCTATCCTTTCATTAACATTGAGGAGACAACAAGTCTTGGTAGAAAAAAATGGACAGAAATGTATTCAAATCACAACTCGACAATTTATATTTGCAGTTCAATAAAGTGATTGAACATCTATGATCCTTAGTTGCCTACTCTTCAAGTAAAGACTAACAATACTTGGCTAGACTATAGTGGGAATTAGAACTGACAATATCAGGAAGAGCTGTGGTGGTCAGGGGAGTATCTGTACTGGTCACAGTAGCGATATCCTACGTGGATGGACCGCTTGTTACATATGAGGTAGATTCTAAATGCTTTACAAGTGTTGGCCATTTGAGTGGGGATTAAACCCAGGGAGTCTGGCTCCAGAAGCTGTAGGCTAACCATACTGTAGGTGTTAAGGGAATGGTAGCTGTTTTTATGGTTCGGGGCAGGGGGGAGGGGGAGACTCATAGGAAATTGACTATGTTAATGAACCCACCACCGGTGAAAAGCAAATGACAGCCATAGGATCTGTGAATGATTTCTAACTGGCACTTTTTGCTTAGGTAGGAAAATTTGCTAAGGGAAGGATAATTCAAAGTCACTCCTTTTTATGGGAACCCAGAAATAGTGCTACAGAAGTCAAAATCATTGCAGGCATATTACAAAGAAGCAGTATAATTTAAGCAATTGGGAAATCCTGAAAGAACTGTTTTATATTTTAATTGCTGGCAGAATAAATTTAGTTAATGGGTTTTATATTCTTAAATTTACATTTGATACTAATCCTAGTCTGTATTTATATGTGATTCTGCATACAGCACATTAAACAGCCTGACCTGATGAAATTGATTTTATTAAATCTGGCAAAAATTAACCACTTGTTGAAACCAGATTGGTCTTATGTGTATATTTGAAACTTTTTTTAATCAGGTAGATTTCATTTTTTTCCCCCTCTTATCAAGGACCACGGACCTAAGGAGAAGAATATCAATTGCGGGCTGCCACAAAGTTAAAAAGTAGATTCATTAAGGCTGATTTTTAAACTTACAGAAATAAAGTGCTCACTGTGCTTACTTTGAACATTTAGAACATGTAACACAATCTTTCATACTAGAAGTGCAACAAGTCCCAAAATATATTTTTTGGTTCAATATAAAGCCTGTAATGGGAAAGAATATTAAGAAACTGGACACAGATTGATATGAAAACACATAAATTAGGCAATGGGATCTTAACAGATAAAAAAGATGGATAAGAAACACAAGGAAGAGACAGACCTTAACCTCCCTAAATTCCGTTCTCTTTTTTTCTCAGTTCAGTTCTGCTTGGGTTCTCTTTCCCCGAGCCACTGGCCAGAAAGTACATCAAGGCAGAAACCTAGGGCAATAATAGGGTCGGCCATATATGATTTCCTTCTCAGAGGTCTCAGTCCTATATTACCTCATGCCTAATATCTACATAGAGGTGCCTCGTATACGTCACATAGTTTTACAGCATTTTCTGCCAAAAGGCATAGTAGGCTAAATAATGGCTCCCCAAAGATGTCTGTGTCCTAATCCTTGGAACCTTTGAATATGTTATCTTATGTGGCAAAAGAAAATTAGCAGATGTGGATAAATTAAGGATCTTGGGATGAGGTGATAATCCCAGAATACCTGATGGGCTCAATGTAATCTCAGAGTCTTTATGAGAGAGAAAAAAGAAGGTCAGAGTCCGAGGCACAGTGATGTGGAAACAGAAGTGGCTGGAATGATGCAGGACCATGAATCAAGGAACATGGGCTGGTGCTAGAAGTTGAAAAAGCCAAGGAGAATAAAAATGGCGGCCTCCCAAATTGCGGCCCTGGAGCCGAGAGCTCGGGTCCCCACTTCTCAGTGAGTCCTCAGAGAAAGGAAGTCAGTCACTCCTGTCATCCTGGTCTGTCTGCACTCTGTGTTCACCCAGCCTGTGACCGTGCATTTCCATCTCAGAGATTCTGGAGTTAAAATGGCGGAGAAGCAGGAGACCCCTTTTTCAGCCGGTCCCGAGTCGAGCTGGATAGGTACCAGACCAGCCTGAACATCCACGGAATCAGCCTGAGAGACAGGAAGATACTCTCCAGCGCTGAGTATTGAGGTACGAAGTGGGGAGCCGTGAAAACGCGCACAGATATTGGGAGATAACGGAAGGGGGAGGGAGCCGCCGCGTTCAGGCACCGGGAAGCGGTAGCCACCTGCACAGAGGAGCGGGCGGACTCATAGACCGGCACCCGCGAGAGAGCAGACTGAGACATTGAGCCGGGAGTGCGCACCACCAGACTGAAAACTGGAGCTCCAGTGTGCTCACTGGAACCAGACTGAGACCAGGAGCTCCGGGAGCGCGGGGGGCGGCTGGCGGCTGGCGGCGTTAGAAACACTAAGGAGAGAGACGTGCCAGCCCTGCAAGTGAGGGCTAGGACGCCACGTGTGGGGTGCACATCCCGGGACGCTGTAGAGTTGAGCAGCACCAACAGAAACAGAGTTAAAGTGGCCAGAACATCGGTGGAGAACGGGCCGCGATTCCTCTGTTCTGAGACAGAGGCTGAGATTCGGCCGCTGCTGCTCTGACTCTCAGAAGAGGCACAGCAGAACACCAGGGAAAGCCGCCAGAGAACAAAAGCCTGGAAATACTGGCTCACAGTGTGCCCATCCCCATCCCCCCTCGCAGGGGACACGGAGACTCTACCCAAACAGGGTGGCCTGAGTATCGAGGTGGCAGGCCCCTCCCCCAGAAGGCAGGCTGAAAAATCAAGAAGCCCACATCCCTAAGATCCCTATAAAAGAAGGGCACACGGCCTGGGTCCCGGTCAATAATTTGGGATTTGGACAATCCCGCAACCTCTACTCATCAGAATGACGAGAAGGAGAAGTCCCCCCCCCAGCAAAGAAAAGACAATGAGTCTGTGGCCTCTG
>NC_048230.1:17762315-17788111 GCF_002007445.2 Ailuropoda melanoleuca | reverse complement strand
GCACTACTGGGTATTTACCCCAAAGATACAGACGTAGTGAAGAGAAGGGCCATATGCACCCCAATGTTCTTGCAGTATTGTCCACAATAGCTAAATCATGGAAGGAACCGAGATGCCCTTCAACAGATGACTGGATTAAGAAGTTGTGGTCCATATATACAATGGAATATNCAGCTGTCAGAAAGAACGAGTTCTCAACATTTGCTGCAACATGGACGGCACTGGGGCAGATAACGCTAAGTGAAATAAGTCAAGCAGAGAAAGACAATTATCATATGATTTCTCTCATCTATGGATCATAAGAACTAGGATGATCGGTAGGGGAANGGACTCTGAGAAACAACCTGAGGGCTTTAGAGGGAAGGGGGTGTGGGGGAATGGGATAGACTGGTGATGGGTAGTAAGGAGGGCACGTATTGCATGGTGCACTGGGTGTTATACGCAACTAATGAATCATTGAACTTTACACTAGAAACCTGGGATGTACTATATGGTGACTAAGATAATATAATATAAAAACAAAACAAAAAAAAAAAAAAGAGAAAGCCAAGAGAACAGATTCTGCTCAAGAGCCTCCAGAAGAAATGCAGACTTGTTAAGCCATTTGTGATTTCTGAAATATAAAATAATAAATGTGTGTGTTTTAAAGTTCTAAGTGTAGTAATTTTTTACAGAAGCAAGAGAAAAGTAATACGGGGGGGTGTGGTCTAGTAACAATCTCCATCACTGCAGGATATAGAAATCCCTGCCTATGTGGGGGGAAGAATCTGCGTGTATGTTGGCTGTTCATCACTTGTGGCCAAACATGTGGGTGTGCGCACATGTGTGCCTCTGTGCATGTGTACACCCCGTGCCCCTCCCCTGTGCAGAGTGTGAGTCCATGTGCCAGAGTCTATGAGCACATATATGCATGTATGTGTCCGAGCCTATGTGTGTCTGCACACTCACTGGTGACTGTATGGGCACGTGTGTTTTTTCACACTCGTCCATATCCTAGCGTGCACGTGTGTTCCAAAGGGTGGACACAGAGGTGGCTGTGGCCACATCTCTGTGTGCTGGACCAGAGAGCACTACTAGGGTTCGTTCAGGTGCAGAGGAAGGGAAGGAGGTGGAAGAGAGCTGCCTCTCTTGCTAGCCTCAGTCCTGTTCAATTATTCAGCAAGGCCTTCCCCACCAAATCTTGAGAACCTGGTATGGATAAATAACTATAACCGTATCTCAAATAGGAGGAAGGGATCTGAGCTATTGGTATTTGGCCAGAAAAAAAAAAAAAGATAAGAACTAAATGAAACTTACTTCATTCATTCAACAAATATAATCATTGTAAGATTCTACCTAGAATGTAGAAAACTGAACAGTTCTTTGCTCTCAATAAGTTAAAAAGTCAAGATAATCTATAAAATAATAACTTTTCTTGAATCCATGCAAGAGTAAAGGTTGTAGGACAAACAACTTGGCTACAACTTAAGGAAATAAAAGCACCTCTAAGCAGACAAGGACAAAACCATTGGCTCACCTCTGGAAGAGCATGGGAGGAAGATGATGCTGGCATAGAACTGGTAAGAACAATTCATTCATAAAATTATTAAGGAATTGCTAGAAAAGCCAAGTATAGGCTGGCATGGTAGTGTAAAGCCTGGGAGAGTCAGACAAAAGGGGAGTCCTCACCCACTAGCAGATTCTTCTCCATGGACTTTCACATCATGGTATGAGAAAGATCAGAGACAGGTAGAAAAATCAAAGAAATATACCTATTATGGTTTAAGTCTGAAGATGTGAGAGACCAACACTGAAGAAAAGGCATGTAAGCCCAAATGAACTTTTCTCCTGTAAGGCAAAACAAACAAAAGACCTTGAGTGTATGGGGGAAAGATAGCAAACTCTGCCATTTCCAAGGTACAGACCCATTGCAGCTATGGAAAAGTAAATAAAAGAGAGAAAGAGAAAGGGGAGAGAAGAGAGAGAGGAAGAAACAGAAAGAAGGAAATCACCTTTGCCTCTTGAGAAAGACCAGGTAATTATTCCTGTAATCCTTAATTACAGACCATTAAGAATCTCTTACCTCCATCCACATTATTGCAAATGACGTTTTCATTCTTTTTATGGCTGCATAATATTCCATGGAGCTAGCGAGTATTATGCTAAGTGAAATAAATCAGTCAGAGAAAGACAAACAACATATAATTTCATTAACGTGGAATTTAAGAAACAAAACAAACAAGCAAAGGGGGAAAAAGGGAGGAAGAGAGGCAAACCAAGAAACACTCTTTTTTTTTTAAGATTTTATTTTTTCACTTGATAGAGAGCGTGAGAACGAGAGAGAGAACACAGAGAGAAAGATCACAGAGGCAGAGAGAGAAGCAGACTCCCCACTGAGCAGGGAGCCTGATGTAGGGCTCAATCTCAGGACCCTGAGGTCATGACCTGACTCGAAGGCAGATGCTTAACCGAGTGAGCCACCCAGGCACCCCAAGAAACAGACTCTTAACTACAGAGAACAAACTGACAATTACCAGAGGGATGGGGGTGGGGGATGGGCAAAACAGGTGAGGGGGATTAAGGGGTGCACCTGTTGTGAAAATGAGCACCAGGTGATGTACAAAAGTGTTGAAACACTATATTCTACACCTGAAACTAATATTATATTGTAAGAATTTAAATAAATACTTAAAATTTAATTTAAATAAAAACTTAAAAAAATAAAAAGTCTCTTACCAGTAGGTGAAGGAGAAGGATCACTGAGAAACAGGGATGTCGGGGCCACCTAAGATAAGGCTTGGCTGGTACAACTATAACACACCTCCAGTACACTTGGCTAGTACAATTATAACACTGCTCTCCAGTACAGTTCTCATACTAGTTACCAAGTAACTGGTTATCAAGTAACTAGTAATAGAACTCTAATGCCACGGGGTAGAGGATAGCAGAGAGAGGGATTTTCAGAGGCACAGGCACACAGGGAAGCCTAAAAGCCGAGGGTGGAGCAAAAACATTGAGAAAAATCTTCTGGCCAAACATTCCAACACTTTACTCACAGGCTAAGGATAGAGGAATTTGAAATCGTACACTGGAGATAACCAACAGGAACAATAAACTCAAACCTAGCTCAACTCCTGACTAGGCTGACTCAATTCCCCATAACCTCCCAAACACAGCCCCGTGAAATGTAGCCAGTAAAAGAAAGACACCTGATGCAAGGAAACAAAACTCACATTTGCAGAAAATAGAGAAAATTGATGAAATCAAAAGCTGTTCCTTTAAAATAAAATCCATAAAATTTAAAAATAAATTGAAAACGAAAAACCTTCTAATTAGTCTGATTAAGAAAAAAACAAGGCAGACAAATATTACCAACATCACGTAAGAAAGAGGAAACACCATTATAGGTACTACAGCTATTACAAGAAAAGTATGGGAATGTTATGAACATCTTCATGCCAAGAAGTCCAACAATATAGATAAAATGGGCAAATCCCTTATAAGATACAAATCGCCAAAGTTCACTCCAAAAGAAGTAACTTGGATAAGCTAAGCCTATAAAACTTCTAGTTGAAAATCGTTGTGACCTTGGGTTAGATTCCTTAGATAGGAAGCCAAAAGCACAATTCACAAAAGAAATAAATTAGCAATTGAACTTCAACAAAATTAAAACGGTCTTCTCTTCAAAAGACATTAAGAAAATGAAAAGACAAGCCGCTGAATGGGAAGAAAATATTTGCAAGTCACATATCTGATATGATTCCATTTATATGACATTTTGAAAAAGGCAGAATCAGAGGACCAGAGAAGAGATTAGTTGTTGCCAGAAGCTTGAGGTGACGAGAGATTTGACCTCTTCTTTAAGTTTACTGTGGTGTTACACAATTCTATGCATTTATCAAAACTCATAGGAGTATACACAAAGGACAGTGAATTTTACAGTATATAAATTACACCTCAATAAGACTAAGTAAAAACAAAAAGAAATTTTCATTTGAACTAGAGAGATATACAAAGCAGAACAAGGTCCCTACTATTTTAGAGTACAAATAGTACTGGGGAAGGCAGACAATAGAAAGTAAACACATAAATACATAACATACTTTCATCTGGCTGATTGATACAATTCCATTTGGCTGAGTCATTTATACTAACGGATGCAATAAGAAAGAAATAGAGCAGGCTAAAATAGTATGCTTCCCAAATTCACTTGTGTAATGACAAATAATAAATAATAACTCTTAGTATTTAAGCAGCACATTGAGTCAGAGGGAACCCGTGGTAGCTTGGGGACAGGAAGATAAAGTCTCCCCACTCATTGCCTACCCATCCCAAGAAGTAAGGGGATCAATACTTGGTAACTGTCACAATGCATGGCACCTAGACTGGAAAATCCTAAGAAAAGGGCAAAAAATGGAAGTTGGTGCTCAGGTGAAACGTCTGGAAACATAACATTTAAATAAAGACCTAGATGAAATAAGCAAGTCTTGAAATATTGGGGGCGCGGAGCAATGATTGTTCTAAAGAAAGAAAGAGCAATCAAAAAGGAACTTGTTCCTAAGAAAGGAGTTAACTTTGTCAAGTAAGAGAAAAAGCAAGGACTATGGGGCTGGAGAGGCGTGAGCAATGGGAAGTTTGACAGAGGTTACAAGGTGAGGTCAGAGAGGTGGTCAGGAGCCAGATCACTCAGATCTTAGACATGACAGTAAGCTATCCGGAGTTTATTTATGTATAATATAAAAACAATAGAGTGTTTTGAGCAAGGGAGTAACAGGATCCTATTTATAGTTTTAAAAGATCAATATGATTTTGGGGATGAGACTGTTTAGAGGGTTAGAAGTACAAGCAAAGAGATGGTTCAGTGGCTAGTATATTAGCCAGGTAAAAGATGAAAAAGGTTTAATTTAATGTGTTAACTGGGAAATGGGTAAAAATTGGTCAGATTAGGGAAATGATCTAACAATGCCCTGATGGATTAGATGTGAGCATGAGGGGAAAAATGGCATTAAATGCTTCCTAGATTTTTGGTTTGAACAACTGAGTAAACGGTGATACTATTTAGTGAAATAGGGAAGATCAGATAAAAGCATGTGAGGACATTTGGTTTTGGGTTTGTTAATTTGGCATGCCTTTGGATATCCATGAGGTGATATAAAATGGCTGGATACAGAAAATATACATTTGGAAGTCATCAATATGTAGATATGTAGATATGTGTTTGCTCATTTATTTAAACTAGGGGAATAAATGAGATCACCTAAGAAAGAGAATATAAACCAAGAAGAAAAGTGAGTCCTCCATACTCTAAAATCTTGAAGGCAACGCAGAGTTAGGGATGGCAAAAGAAACTTAAAATGAATAGACAGTGGGGTAAGAGAAATACCAGATAAACTTGGTGTCTCAGGAGTCAAATGGAAAGAAATGTTTCCAGAAAGATGAAGTGACCAACTACATAAATTGTCTCGTCTTCATTTCAACAACAAAAAGCCTTGGCTAACATAAAAAATGGCTACCTGCAAAAGATACATCCATCTTGAGGAATTTATGATGTGTAATAATAAAGTCATTATTTAGACTATTACCAATCATTTCAAAGACTCAGCTATTGGGTGCATTATAGCTGAAGCTTTACAGGATTTGGTAGAAAAAGGTCAGATGTTGGAGTCTGCTGGCCCCTTCTTTGTGTCCTTCAGTACGGAGGAAACCAGTTAGCTCTATGAATGCAGACAAAGAAGAGCAGGAGAACCATTTTGCTCACTTTTCAGACCACAGCCAATGACCCCAGACCAACTAATGTCAGAGAATCATGTGCCTATTACATTGCACGAGCCATATTCTCTTCTATATTTTAAATGAATGTGCTGCTCAGAAATGTAGATACTAAGGGAGCCAGAGGAATTGGCAAAATGGATCTCAGCAGACATCTCCCAAGCATCCGCTGCCAGGCAGAGGTAATAAGGCCTCACTGCAGACTGTGCTGATAGAATTGGCCGCAGCCTAGGGGCAGACCGCAGATTAGTTCTGTGACAGTACCCCAATCAAGGCAGAAGCAGAGGCTGCAAAGAGAAAAGCTCTAAAGCCAAGTCCATAAGGACACAGGCAAGTTCCCAGAGCCTGTTACTATTTCAAAGAGTGAGTGAAGTAAAGAGAGTCACGATAAAAGGTATGGCTAAGCAAGATTTTATAATTTGTCATCTGCCAACTGAAACTCACACAATGAAAGCATCTCACATTTAAGTTGGGTTTGAGAGGGTTGGATTGCCGGAAAATCGCAAACATGCCAAAATGTGCATAAAATTGATCTCCACTAGCCCAAGGGAATCCCTAGACTTTTCTGTGCTCATCAAAAGAACTGGGCTGATGAATCCATAAAGCGTGCTCTGGGGCTGTACTATAATATGGCAACAACTAAACACTGTGGTTATTACATTTAAATTTATTAAAATGTGAAATAGTAAAGATTCTGCTTCTCAGTCACACCAGTCTCACTTCAAGTGTACATGTGGTGAGTGGCTAACACTTTGGTTAGTGCCAAAGAACATCCTAACATTCCTATCTGTTGGATAGTACTGCCATAGGAAATAAAGGGCCAACTATCCTGATGCATGAAGACATTGGGAGACAGCATGCAAACCTCCCAGCCCAGGAAGCAGAATCCGGAATAGCCACATTGACTCACCCAACAATGCAGGGCAGAGACAGGAAAAGTTGTCAGCAGTGTGCCATCATCTAAGACCTTCTAACCCCAACATTTACAATGCTACCCCAATCCAGTGGACTAGGATATGTGTTCCGGAGGGGTGACCATTACAAGCTGTTTCCCCATTCCCTCTTTTATAATTGAGAGATCATATTAAAATTTCCTTTTTTAAAAAGTTCTCCACCATTAAATATTTTGGAGGTAATGCAAAGGCAGAAAACAAAGGATAGTGATGTATAATTCTAATACAGGAGAAGAGAACTGGCAACTAGAATTTAACCTGCCACAGAGAATGTAGGGAGGCCAAAGGAGCAGGATGTCTTACTGACCATTATTACATCACCAAAACAAGGAAAAAGAGAATTCTATATCCTTTATTAATTGCAGGGCTACCTCCAGAGTTTTCTGACAGTAGACCCCCCTGAGCCAGGACTTAGGAATGGGTCCAGCCATTAGAGATAGCAAATACAAATAGAAGCAATATCTAGAAAGATAGATCTCCTGGAAAAAACAGAGAGCAACTAGAACAAATAAATACAAACACATACATAACACACACACACACACACACACGAAAAGAAAGGAAAGAAATACAAGACTACTTACAGAGATTAGGTCAGAGCATAAAATAGATTTCTGGAAACTTATAAGTTTAAAACTTAAAGTTGATGATACAAAGGAGAGAATATTCACTCTTAAAAGCTGAGTTAGTGGTCTAACAGGCAAAGTAGAAGATATACCTTAAGGAAGCCAGCATAAATACAAAATCATGGAAATAATAAGGAAAAAGAATAAGACACTTGTTTGCATTTGAAGAAAGCCTCATTGAGCAAAAACAAAGCAAAACGAAAAAAGTATTACAAAAGAAGGAAAAGGAAGAGGTGGAAAAAGAATATTATTAAACAAATATAAGAAAGAAATTTCTCCAAGTTGAAGAAGGCTATGCATCTACAGTTTTAAGGGATATACTAAATTCTAGGAAGGTTTGATGAAGGGACAAAACCTACCTGTGCATATATCTAAGTAAAATTCCTGAATTCCAAGAATTAAAAACAAAAACCAAAAACTAATGGTTTCCAGCAGAAAAGCACAAGATCGATACAAAGAAAAAATAAATAGTTCCAGTGTCATAATTTTGTAAATAAAAATACTTAGATGTGTTTTTTAAAAAGATTTATTTATTTTGAGAGAGAGAGAGAGTACTTGCACATGAGCAGATGGAGGGGCAGAGGGAAAGAATATCAAGCAGGCTCCCCATTGACAAGGGAGTTCTATGCTCAGGCTTGATCTCAGGACCCTGAGATCATGACCCGAGTCAAAAAAAAGTCAGCCAACTGAGCCACCCAGGCACCCCAAAAAAGATTTTTGTTGTCATTTTTTAAGAAAATCTTCTTCAGTCATTCTTTGCATTTGGTCTATAAAGGTCAACTTTCTGGGTCCTTCTTATGCCTAAGATTTTCTTTTTCTCATCCACTTGAGATCTAGTCTGGTTGGATATAATACAGTTGGTATAATGGGGTATAATATAACTTCGGGTATAATATATAATTCTAGGTACAATTATTTTTCTTATAACTTTAAAAGTTTTATCTCCACTGTCTTCTAGCTTCTATTTTACTTAAAATGTATCATGAAGAGTGATGTCACCAAGACAGCAAAGGAGATCCCAGCCACCATTCCCCCACAAAGAACAACAATTAGCTATCCACAAACAAAAACAGCTCCGGGAGAGCACAGGAATCCACTTAAGAAGCTTCAGCAACATAGTAAAGCAAAAACGCTTGTAAATAATGGCACAAAAATGGGTAAGAAGAACAGTTCCTTTTGCCTGCATCATCCCATCCCCCAAGCAGGCATGCTTAGTGCCAAGATGGAAATTCCTCTCAGGGGAAAAGGAGAATGGGGTGAGTGACCAGCTTCCTCAGTTTTCTGGGGCACTACACAGAGGATCTGCTTCAGTGTTACGTGACCTAGAGACCAGCCGCGATGTCTAGAGACTGACAGGGACATGGAAGAAAGGGAAAGGCTACCGGTATTGGCCATGTGGTGGAATGACTGTGGTTCCCAGTAGCTTACTCTCCAAAGGACCCCAGCAGCCTTAGCTACTCAGGATCTCGACAGCCCTTGTGGATGCTGTGGATTCCCACAACTCACATCACTGTTGTAGATCCCAGTGCACTGCTCTGCAGAGAACTCAGGCAACGTTTGCCATTGACGAAACCAGCGGTCAGCACAACTGCTCCAGACTTCCTAGTTTTTACCACTGAGAACCCCATTGCTTGTTGTGTTCACAGATTACAGCTGCCTGAGTACACCTACCCCACCCCCAACTCTGCCTCCCAGAGCTACTCTAGCCAGTGCTGCCATGGATACCCTGGGCCCTGGGATTCACGTCAGCAGCCAGTCCTGGCCTCTGACTACACAAGTACTCGATGCCAGCCCAGGCCTCTATGGCCAACCCCCACTGCCATGCATGCACCTGCAGCTAGCCCCTGCAACCACATGAGTGCGTACCAAGAGCCCAGTTCTCCACAACTGCTCAAGCACCCAGGACCAGCCCCAATTCCTGTCACTGGCCTTCTTAACTGCTAGGCATGCCTACAGCTATTACTTGCAGCAGTACACTTGTATGCCACCAGGCTGAACTCCTGTCACCTAACCTCCACTGCCATGCACACACGTGTGACTGGCTCCTGCAGCTACATGAGTGCATGCTGATAGCCAAGGTGCCCATAGCCACTCATGCACCAGGCGCTGGTCTCAAGCACTTCTGCAAGGCTAAACCAATATGCATGCTTGCAGCTAGCTCCTGCCATCTCACAAGTACACAATACCCTGAGCCTCCACAGCTGCTTGTGTGCCCACATTTGGCCCTGACCCCCATCATTGGCCCTAGCACTCACCACCATGCACGTGCATGCAGCCATCCCCTGCTACCATTTGGGCACCTGCAACAAGCACCCACAGTTAAGTGTATACACACCACCAGCTCCAGCTACCACTGCCACCTCTCCCATTCCCTTTTCTACTGGAACTGTAGGTGATATTCTAATGGGCCTAAATAACCCTTTTAGCCACTGTGGACCTGCTATGATTCTCACTACCAAGAATCACATAGTAATCAATGCCATGGACCCTAGCTGCCTAAGCCAACACGACACCATATCTCCTCAAACCCAAAGCCAACATTTACACCTATGCATGGCACCCCACACCACTAGACTGGGGGCAACAGCATACTCTGGTGTTCCCCTCCCCACCAGTTAAGGTCTTTTCTTACCAAAGCCAATTGATAAAGTCTGGAAGAAGTGACTATTTCTTCAAATGTATAGGTGACTACACAAAACTATAAGGATCATGAAGAATCAAGGAAAGATGATAATACCAAAGGAACACAACAAACTTCCAATAACTGATCCCAAAGAAATGGAGAGCCATAAATTGTCTAGCAAAGATTCAAATTAACTGATCAAAGGTAGCTCAGGGAGCTAGAAGATAACACAGATAAACAATTGAACAAAATCAGGAAAAAACAGGAACAAAATAGAAGTTAACAAAGAAACAGAAAATGTAACAAAGAACCAAACAGAAATTTTGGAGCTGAAGCATACAAAGACTGAACTTAAAAATGTGAAAGAGAACTTCAACAGCAGACTCAGTCAAACAGAACAAAGAATCAGTGAACTCAGTGATGAGTCATTTGAAATTATTCTGTCAGAAGAGAAAAAAAAGAATGAAAATGAGAAAAGCCTACGAACTTACAGTACTTCATCAAGTGAAATAATATTTGTGTTATGGGAATCCCAGAAGGAGGAAAGAGAGGAAAAGAGGCAGAAGGCTTATTTAAAGCAATAATGACTAAAAACTTCTCTCATTATGGAAAGATATGGACATCCAGGTACATGAAGCTCAAAAGTTCCCAGTCAGTTTCAACCCAAAGAAGACTTCATTGAGATACACTATAATAAAATTGTCAAAAATCAAAGTCAAAGAGAGAGTCTTGAAATCAGCAAGAGAAAAGAAGCTAATCACATTATCAGGGAACTCCCATAAAGTTATGGGTAGATTTCTCAGCAGAACCTTGCAAGTTAGGAGAGAGAGGGTGATATGTTCGAAGTGTGGAAAGAAAAAAAAAATGTCAATGAGGAATACTTCATGTGGCAATGCTATCCTTCAAAACTGGAGGAAGGTTACATACATTCCCAGACAACAAAACCTGAAGGAGTTTATCACCACTATACCCGCCTTACAAGAAATGCTAAAGGGATTTCTCCAAGTTAAAAAGAATGGATGCTAACTGCTAACTAAAAATATGAAATCGTATGAAAGTATAACAGTCACTGCTTATATAGTCAAATTCAGAAGACATCAATATTGTGATGGTGGTAAATCACCCATAATTGTAGTATAAAGGTTAAAGACAAAATAATTTAAAGTAATTATAGTTACAATAATTTGTTAATTGGTACACAATGTAAAAAGACATAAATTGAGATATCAAAAACATCAGTGTGGTAGGGGAATAAATTGTTGAGTATGTTGAACAAAGTAAAGTTAATAGCCTCTTGGTAAACACAATGCAAACATTTCTAGTAGGTAGAGGATAAAGAAAAAGGAATCAAAGCACTTGATGACTACAGAGTCATCAAATCACAAAATAAGATAGCAAGAGAGGAAGAAAAGAACAAAGGATCTACAAAAACCCCCAGAACACAGTTAACCAAACAGCAATAGTTAGTCTTTACCTTCAATAAAGCCTAGATTAAGCTTCTTTTCCTGTCTTCTTTCTCTGTAGTTATGTTATGATGATTCCTAAGGCTTAAGACCTTCTTTGGCCTCTGTTTCTAGCCCAAATTCATACTAAATGCAATCAATGATTTACAAAGTGCATCTCTTCACTGCAGATGAACTCAGATGCTCAAAACATTTTCCTTTAATTAGTTGCCCTGACAATTGCCTAGAAATCACCTCCTACTTTGGGTAGTCTTTGACCCTTTATGGAAAGTACCTCTTCTTTCCTGTGTATGTTTAGGTTGAATCTGCTCTATCTTTGTTTATCCATCATTTGCTTTCTATCATCCAGGAATTTTTTGAAATATATGAACCATTGATCAATCTTTTTATTTCCTATTGCTATTATTATTTACCCCTCTAAATTTCCTTTCTGTGTCACATAATCATATAGGAAAGGAAAACAGATATAGATGTTTAATCTGAAATCACCTAATCTTTAGTATTTTTTTTGGACTTAAAACATATCTCAAAAAAAATTTATTTTGGAAAGAAAAATGGGGGGAAAATCACAGCCTTCATGGTGGCCTGAGATGTCCCTATTTTGATGGCTTCTCTTCCAATACTCTTCTTGGCAAGGAAGACAAGGGCAACTATCATGACAGTAAATGCAACCACATTTCCTAAGTGGTGTGTAGGAAAAATGACAATTAGATACCAAAAAGTGGCCTCTGGCCCAGAAGTCTCACCAAGCACAAAAACAAAGCAGAATACCAGGGACATCACATTGAGGGGAATCCAATTGGTCCAACTCTATCTTCTTGGTTACTCACTGATTAGGTTAGTCACCTAATCCTCTATCTAAAATGGGAGAATGGGATTGTCAGAGCCAAAGAGAATATACTCATTTTTAATTAAAAAAAATTCTTATGAATTAAGAGACACAGAACTACAAGAATCTGAAGAAAAACGGAGAAAAGTTGTTAAAAGACCATTTACATAAAAAACATAAGAATGGCCCTTCGATATATGGAAAATATGTTCAAACTTGCTCATACTTAGACAAATGCAAATTAAAATAACTGATACAATATCTTCTGTATCAGATTAGCAACAATTTAAAAAATACATATGACAATACATTCTGTGGGTATGAATGTTGGAAAACATGTACCCTCAAGTTGGAATTATACACCCTTTTGGTAGGAAACTTGGCAGTGCCTAATGAAACTACATATGCTCTAATGTCCTGATTCAGCAGTCTCATGTCTAGGAATCTATCCCAGAGCTACACCTCTAAAATTATGAAAATAACATACGCACAAGGCTATTTATTGCAGCACTGGTTGTAAGTACAAAATACTGGAAATAATATAAATGATTATATATATGTATACATATATATCATATGTATATAATATATACATACACATATATTACATGCATGTATGTTATACACATGTGTGTATGTGTCCTATATGTATATATTACATATATGTATATATGTATATATGTATATGTGTATGTATACATACGTATACATGAGTATCTATGGCATGTTATTGTCATATATATATTAGTTATTTTTAAAAAGAGGGCATAAAAAGATAGCTCTTATCTGCCTACTTGTGAAAAAAAATAAATACAGTGAGAATAAACTGGAAACTAAAGAGACTGTTTATCTATAGGGGTAGGTAGAAAAGGGAAGGAAGAAGAAGTGGGAAATGTGGTCAACGTAGCAATGAGGAGTAGGGAGTACAACTTTACTGTGTACAAATTTTTTTCACACTGAAAAAAAGTTTATTTTTAAAAGTCCCAGCAGCAAGGACAGTAACAAAAGGAGAGACAGTTAAACAAAACAAGGAGGAGGTGTGTCCTTTGGACTGAGTCTCCCTTCTTTAATTGGGTTCTTTAAATTGATCAAACATGACTCTTTGCAGTGTCTCCGTAAGTCTCGAACCGTCTCTTGCTGGTTTTTCCTGGAGCCCCCACATTGTGGTCCCCCCCAAACTTCATCTCTTAATACTGAAACCAATCCAGGATGGCCATATGTGATGCCTGCCCCCTTCTTCAAGCCACTCACGTACATCTTTTATAGCTCCAACTCTTAGAACTACAATGATGGTAATAAACCCCTCACGTATCTTAAAAAGTAAATAAACGAAACCAACTAGCTTGTGGAGACTGCAAGTCTTCTCCCCAAATTAAAGAAAAATTAGGTCAGGTTAGTCCTCTTGTCAATAAAGAATGAAAAATTACATAAATGTTAAGTAGATCATTGGTCCTACCAAAAGATTCAATAGTATTATAGAAGAAAATAAACATGCAAGAGTTTTTAAATAAGTTTTAAGAGCATATTTCTAAATGCTGCATGCTACAAAAGACTGATTTAAAAAAAAAACTGATATAATTACATAGCAGTCTTTTCCTCCTTCCTCTTAAGGAAGCATTTAATTAAAGGGAAAACAACATAGACCCTCTAAAATAAGCATGAAACACGGGATGGCCACACAATAGAGAGATAAAGAAGTTTGACTAAGTAAAAACAAAAAGAAATGCCATATTAGAATTTAAAATGACATTTTTAAAGCACAAAGTTTTGAGCTGATTCTGAGGAAAACAGAATGAAGACAAAGATGATTAACTCTTGGGAAACACTTCAAGAATGTGGAGGGAATGTAAAAACTTCCATGCTCATGGATTAGAAAAACAAACATTGTTAAAATGTCTATACTACCTAAAGCAATCTACATAATGAATTCAATCAAAACACCAACAGCATTTATCACAGAGCTAGAACTAACAATCCTAAAATTTGTATGGAACCACAAAAGACCCCAAGTAGCCTAAGCAATCTTGAAAAAGCAAAGCAAAGCTGAAGACATCACAATTACAGATTTCAAGTTATATTACAAAGCCGTAGTGATGAGGACAGCATGGTGCTGGCACAAAAACAGACACACAGATCAATGGCACAGAATAGAAAACCCAGAAATGGACCCATAACTATATGGTCAATTAATCTTTGACAAAGCAGGAAAGAATATCCAATGGAAAAAAGACAGTCTCTTCAACAAATGGTGTTGGGAAAACTGGACAGCAACATGCAAAAGAATGAAACAGGACCCCTTCCTTACACCATACACAAAAATAAATTCAAAATGGATGGAAGAACTAAATGTGAGACAGGAAACCATTAAAATCCTGTAGAAGAATGCAGGCACTAATCTCCTTGACATTGGCTGTAATAACTTCATACTAGGTATGTCTCCTGAGGCAAAGGAAACAAAAGCAAAAGTACACTATTGGGACTTCACCAAAATAAAAAGCTTCTGCACAGTGAAGGACATAATCAAGAAAACTAAAAGGCAACCTTCAGAATGGGAGAAGATATTTGCAAATGACATATATGCAGACAGGTTAGTACACAAAATATAAAAAGAATTTATCGAACTCAACACTCAAAAAACAAATAATCCAGTTAAGAAATGGGCAGAAGACATGAACAGACATTTTTCCAAAGAAGACATACAGATGACTGACGAACAGACACATGAAAAGATGCCCAACATCACACATCAGGAAATATAAATCAAAACTACAATGAAATATCACCTCACGCCTGTCAGAATGGCTGAAATCAATAACACAAGAAACAACAGGTGTTGGCAAGGATGTGGGTAAAAAGAACCCTCTTGCACTGTTGGTGGGAATGCAAGCTGGTGCAGCCACTCTGGAAAACAGTATGGAAGTTCTTCAAAAAGTGAATTACAGAACTACCCTAGGATCCAGCAATTGCACTACCAGGTTTTACCCAAAGGATACAAAAGTACTAATTCAAAAGGATACATGCACCCTGATGTTTATAGTAACGTTATCAACAACAGCCAAATCATGGCAAGAGCCCAAATGTTTATCAACTGATGAATGGATAAAGAAGAAGTGGCATATATATATACACAGTGGAATATTAGTCATCAAAAAGAATGAAATCTTGCCATTTGCAATGATGTGAAAGAAACTAGAGAGTATTATGATAAGTGAAATAAGTCAGAGAAAGACAAATACCATATGATTTCACTGGAAATTACTGGAATTTAAGAAACAGAACAAATGAACATGTGGGTGGCAGGAAGAGAGGCAAACCAAGAAACAGACTCAACTATAGAGAACAGGTGGCTACTGGAGGGGAGGTGGGGGGTGGAAATGGATTAAACAGGTGATGGACATTAAGGAGGGCACTTGTTATGATGAGCACTGGGTGATGTATAGAACTGATGAATTACTAAATTCTACACCTGAAACTAATATTGCATGGTAGCTTAACTAGCAGGAATTTAAATTAAAAAATGGAAAAAAATGTGGAGTGAAATAAAGAGATGAAGATCATAAGTTTTAGAAGAAATAAAATGAAGAAGCAACAAATAGATAATTGGTGTATTTTATGAAAAAAAAAAACACCATGAAACCAAATCAGTATTTGAGAAAATTAAAAAAAAATTGTGACCTGATTAGAGACTTAAATTTTCATATTTAAACTCACAATATGAGGCTAAATTAAATACACATATCTAAACAGGACAAATTATTTTAACTGGGGTCATATGTTAGGCTTGGAAGCTTAAAGGAATTACCACAAAGCTCTTTTGATTCAATACTATCACTGAATCCCACCCAGTTTCTTCTGCATGATGGATGCTTAAAACACGAGGAGCTGAATTTTCCCAACACTCTAATGTGACAATGTGACATGCTACTTTGTTATTACAGAGGTCAACGGAAAAGACACTTCATGCTCCCCAAATTAGGCAAGGGTGATCTTTTTTTCCCCCTGAGAATATCTTATTTTCTCTTTTCTTTTGAATTATTCCACTCTCATGTTAAAGCAATTTTCTTACCAAATTTTGAACTCAATTATTTGGCTGCTTTAATTTAGACATAAACCAAAGGCCATATGTTTTTACAGCTTTTCTGACACGTTTATTGCTCACTATTAAAGAAAAAACATAGCTCTGTGAATTTTATATTTCACAAGAACACACTCTTTAATTCAAACTATGGCTTCTAAATTTTTGAGCAATGTTATAAATAAAAAGTTTACAATAAGGGATGGTATGTTGCAGATATGGTCATTTATTCAAGCTTTATTAAAAATTGATTTATGCCAGGACTGTATGGTTTTGACAACTGTACTTAGAAACTGCACTGGGGTCATGCTTATCATTTAAGCCAATTTCCAGGAGAGTTGTTTTTTGGTTTTTGTTTTTAATAGCTTTTTTAATTTGGAAAAGCACAGCACTGAGATTCAATGCCTCATGCTATCAGGCAGGATGCCCTGGATAGGATACTAACGTGGATCAATGCAAGAAAAGTAAAAGACTGAAAGATTTTAATTGATCACATCAAGGTCCAAGTATCTTTGCTATAAAGTCAATTGAAGCTGAACTAGAAATCCGATACTATGTTTCACTTAAAAGTTGGTTGCTTTAGAGTGATGAGGAACATAATGAGTTACTAAGTGAAAATGTCAACAAGTCAGTTATGGCAAATTTAACTTCTGTAAAGCCATACTATGACACAAAGGTAATAACTCAGAGCCAAAAACTGTTGCTTAAAAACACTGTCATGATGACAATCAGATCATGTACGCCCATAATGTGCATTTATAGCAACTTGCTCTTCATCTTATCCCCTTAACTCCAGTCTCCTTCCCCTTCCCTTCCACATTCTGTGATCATAGTGAACATAAAGGGAATATGGGGTGAGCTAATGCCTCTTGTTATTGTTGAATTTTTAAGAAATATTTGGCAAACTTTGGTGATATCCTATAGCAGAGGAGTTGCCTCTCCTTCAAAAAAAAAGGCCAAATGCTTTAAAGTTTACTTTTCTTACATATACCAGATATTCAATCCCAGACTGATTACCTTCCTTACTTAGATAAGTAATTGAGAACTTCAACTCTGGAGTTTCGGCCAGGTTTCTCTTATGGCTTATAACAAGACCAACCAGTATTATGGGACACTCCCATGGCATCATGAAACTACATTCCTTCTTAAGACTTAACAAAATATAACAAGATCTGTATATCCTAAAGAAAAATCACTTTATCGGAAGAAAAAGTGAAAAATCTCTGGCTCAAAGCTTATTTGCTTGGAGTTTGTACCACCTCGCTTTCCATGTTTGTATTTTGAACACTGGAAAGAAAATTGTTGCATAGTGTTCTAAATAAGAAACTTGGAGCTGCGTGTCATTATTGAACTTACTACGATTTAATTACAAGAGTTACGGTTTGATGACACATTTGTCACTCAGCTTCTGCTCTGAGCAAGTAATAAATGGCTCACACCATTCAAATTTCATCCAAACTCTGACCCAGTTGCTCATTTACCCATATACTTATCCAGCCTTACATGGAGAACAGAAACAGTATAACTAATATCTGAAGACCATTTAGTATTTTATTTGATGTAAAATAAATGGAAAAATGCTAAAAATAATAAAAACAAAAAAAATTTATATTTGTCTACAGAATTTTTTATAGAAACAGCAAATTGATCTTATTTTTATTGATTTATAGTTGAATTAACTTGGAAGTTTGGGATTAATAAAAAGGATCTAGATAACATGTATTGACAGCATTCTAGAACATAGAAATTAATACACTTAGGAGTACGGTGGCTATAGACCATTCATAAAATTGTAAATTCTTAACTTAATATTCTTTAAAATTCTAAATAAAACAGTATTTTATAGCACTGTAAGGAATGAAATTCTCTGCTTATTCTTAGGGTTATCTTTTGTTAAAAATGCAAGCAACACGGACCGCCTAGCCTAGCATTTCTCAAAGTATGTTCTATGGTCCCTTGTAATACTCTGAAACATATCCAAGGGGTAGTATGTTTGAGAAACTTCACATAATATACTTTTCTATGTTACAGATCTATATAACAGGAGGCATATCAAAACAATGGGAAATCTTGTAATGAGAAAATCTATTTAACTTTGAAAAGAAATACAGCATGATAGTTTAGAAGGCCATGGACTCTAGAACTAAACTGAGTGGGTGTGAAGCCGAGCTTTGCGTCTTAGCTGTTTGACCTTGAGAAAGTTACTTATCTCTGTGACTGCTTTCTTAAATAAAGATTATAATAATGCCTACTTCAAACAAAATTCTTGTGAGAATTTAAATGAGTTAATATAGAGAGAAAAACATATCTGGCACATCATACATATTGAAGAATGTTTTAGTTGGCAATTTAACTGACCACCTCTATGTGTGTATGCAAGTGTGTGTGCACACCTCTTTATTTATTTTTTTGCACCTTTTAATAGCCCAAAGAATATGGCCTTGCCCATTTTAAGAAAAAAAGAACAACACTCACAAAAACCCAGTCTCATTTCCAGCAGTTTACAGGGAATAAGTGACAGGTGGCATTAGAATGTGGGTTTTCTTCAGCCCTAGCCAGCTCTGTGCATGGTGGCATTCTACTTTTCAATGAGGTGTTTTCTAGACTAAAGCACCTGTCTGGTTTCATGTTTTTCCATTCCTGATAGACAGTTGATTGGTCTTTATTGAGTTCATTTTCCCTTAAATGTCAAAACCTCAATATTTTTGAGATTTATGGGCAATATCATGAAGTTTCAGAAAGGGTTCAAAATCTTCCCTGAAATGGTCATGATAAATTGACAATATTGCTCAGTAGTGGAGAAAAAAAAGTTGTGTGTATAAACTCTGCCAAAAAAAAACCCAAAAAACAAAAAACCCTTAATCTTTAAATTACAAATGCATTTGGAGGGAAAATAAATCCAACTCTTCTCTGTGAAGAAATTAAAAAAAAAAATAGAAGGACCGTTGAAGTTGTGGTTTTCTTTTTTAAAAATTTTTTTTGATGTTTCCTCAAAATCTAGCTGCTTTCTTTTCTTTTTGATATTATAACAGTTTCTAGTGTACCTGAGAACCAGGCTTCAAATAAAGCTGCAGCTTTGAATGGAAACAAAGAAGTTGTTGCCCTGGCAACAGGAACCACAGAAGGTCCCCACACATCACTTGCATCTTGTGCAATTTCCTACTAATTCTGTAGGTTTACACCTAGATCGCACGGACAATGGAACTTTGCCCTTGGACTCTTTGAGTAAGAGAACTCATTGAAATATACGCAACTAATGAAGCNTCTCATTAGAATTAAGCGGTTTCACGTGGGAACACAGTGGCATACCTCAGATGTCTATTATAAATATGAAAAAAGTAGATTTGTACAAATGAATCATATTTGGCCATATGGCCAATGCTAGGTAAACATCTGCTCCTCACTTTTTTTTTTTTTTTAATGGAAACTGTGTTTGGGGAACCTCACATTTTCGGCTCTAAGGAATGAAATTTGTTGAAATTCTCATTAGAATTAAGCGGTTTCACGTGGGAACACAGTGGCATACCTCAGATGTCTATTATAAATATGAAAAAAGTAGATTTGTACAAATGAATCATATTTGGCCATATGGCCAATGCTAGGTAAACATCTGCTCCTCACTTTTTTTTTTTTTTTAATGGAAACTGTGTTTGGGGAACCTCACATTTTCGGCTCTAAGGAATGAAATTTGTGAAACTGGAAAACCCACCATATGTCTTCCACTCTTAAGCATTCCTTTTCGACTTTAGCTCTCAAACTTGCTCACTTAGGGCATGCAATGGCAAAAAATAAATAAATAAGAAAATAAATACTAATTATTTTTAAAAATCATCTTTAGAAGGAAAATGAAAGAATTAGTACAATTTCCCATTCCTTCTATGATTTAGGATCTTGCATTATCACTTAAATTTGAAGAAATTCTGAAATTTAGCCAAGCCCCTCACTCCACAATCCATCATATGCCACTGACTAGAGTCAATTCATTCACTGATTCATTCATTCGTGAAAGTAGAATGAAGTGGGTGTGCCTGTTGTTTGGGCTGCATTAAAGATTCAAAATAAAGCAGTATAAGGCCATTGCCTTTGGGGAGCTTATGGTCCAGGTGGGAGATGATGTAGGCCATAAACATGAAGAATATTAAATATTTCAGGGTAAAATCAACTTACAGGTAGTCATCTATGAATAGTTTGAGTTTTATATGCCAGAAATCAGGGGAATCTCCCTTTCTGTAGCCCACCACACCGATATCATTCTTTCTCCTCTCCTCTCATCTCCTCTCCTCTCCTTTCTTTTTCTTTCTTTCTTTTTTTTCTTTTCTTTTTTTAAAGGTTTATTTATGTATTTGAGAGAGAGAGTGCAAACAGTGGGAGGGACAGAGGAGAGGATAAGGGAGAGGGAGATAATCCCACACAGACTCCCACTGAATGGGGAGATTGACTGGGGCTCAATCTCACAACCCTCAGATCATGACCTGAGCCGAAACCAAGAGTCAGAAGCTTAACCAACTGAGTCACCCAGGCACCTCTCATCCTTTCAATTCAGCCTTGTAAAGCAATGTTCTAATCAATTCCTTCTTCTCTGATCGTTGTTTTCCTTCCGCCCCCAGTCCTTTTCCCTGTTTTCACTAAATCGGCAAATGCTTGTGTTCTGCTCTGTACTAAATATCATGCTAGGTTCTGGGGACAGGAAAAAAAAGGGGGGGGGTTGAGGGGGCTTGATAATCTACTGGGCAAAGCAGACATTAAAATACCAATCATCACAAATAGTTGTATTATTGCACAAGCAGTTAAACCAATACCAGTACAGAGCAGCAACACTGAATTCCTGGCATTTACAAAATGAGTTCCTTCTATCACTGTGCTTTGGAAATCTTGATCCCTTGAAGATCTGGAGTGCCCACTTGTCCTACTGGGAATCTCTTATTTTTCCTTTATTTTCATAACAGACTGTAACCACCATCCCCAGCCCCTAAAACATCTCCTTAATTTCCAAGTCAAACATAGGAACTCCTTTCTCCTACATATTAATGTTTACTGAGCATATTTCTATGTGGTAGCTTAAATTGTGAGTTCTCTAACAATAATTAACTATAATCATTTTCATTCTTAATTAGGCCTTTGATAAATACCAATGGCTGGATGAATGAGTGAAGGAAAAGTATGATAAAAATTCAATATATGAGAATGGAACCTTGAATTCTAGGAAAGAAAGATATGATCACGGAGTTGTTAATGCATTGTAATGGTTGTATCGTAACATTCTTCTGAGGGTTTCAGCCAAAAAGTATGCAAAGGGATATAAATAAATTCCCCATTCCAACTCCCACTCCCCTCCTAATCTACTTGAGATCCCATTGCTCCAAATTAGGCTTGGCCTATGGGTCAGTGAGGAAACAAATTTCTTATTCATCCAAGGCAATCAAGGAGTTTTTTTCTTCAAATGAAAGCTGTTATGAAACTATTTGCTAGAATGAATTAAATTCAAAAGTAAAATAAATTCATTAATGGTTGATGTTCACATAGCCCAGTTAATATTTTCATTTTAATTAATCTAGTTTTAATGGAAATTATAAGGTTTTGCTACACTGCAGTCCATGGATTCTGATAAGAGAAGGGAAACAAAAATCTCAATTTATCAGTCTCTTGCAGTTAAGAATACGAGAGATGGTGATATGACAGAGAATACGGATAGAAACAGGCAAGAAATATTCGCTAGGGTAGATGTGGAATGTGCAGAATAAGCAGACTTGAGCGATGGCATTCAAACACATTTAGTCTTTGCCATGGAATCACTAATAAAAACTGACCCCCAAAGTCTAAATACCTCCACTCTTCTCCCCCTGCTAAAACAGCCTCCCACATTTTTCCTACAATTAGGGAATCAGCCTTGACTAAGCCAAGGGAAGGACTCTCCCTTTCCTTTCTCTTTGGTAGTTTTCCCCTCAGTTCATGTTCAGTCAAGTTTGCTTGGTGGATTAGTTTCCTAGGGCTGCTGTAACAAATTATAAAATGGGTAGGCTAAAACAACTGAAATTTATTCTCTCAGTTCTGGGGGGGTCAAAAGCCTGGAATCAAAGTATTGGCAAGGGCCATACTCACTCCCATGGTTCTGGAGAAAATATGTTTCTTGCCCCTTCTCAGTTCTGGTGGCTCCGGTGTATCTTGGTTTATGGCTGCATCAATCCAATGTCTGCCCCTGTGGTCACATTGCCTCCTCCTCTTTATCAACACTGCCTCTGTCTCTCTCTCATAAAGATACTTGTGGTTGTACTGAGGCCCACCTAGATAATCCAGGATAGTCCTTCTATCAAAATCCTTAACTAATAACATCTATTGCCATATAAGGTGATGTTTACAGGTTCTGGAGATTAGGCCCTGAACGTATCTTTCGTGGGGAGCTGCCATCCAACCCTCTACACTTGGACTGGGTACTACAGTGAAGGAAGCTGCATAGGAGACAGTCACTTCCATCGGAGCACATAGCATGTATACTATGGGCCACCATGTGGGTTCATCCCACACACTGAAAAGAAGTGTATGGTTTATGGGCCACAATGGTGATACCAACCACAACAGCTCTCTTTGACCATTGGTCCCTAGGAAGCTGGAATGGACACTGAATATTGTTTCCAGTGATAAAGTGATTACAACTGCCTTGAATAACCTTTGGTGTTGCGTGCCCCTCCCTTGCTTCAACATCCCCCAGAAGACCACGGCTATCTGTGTATTTGCTGGGTGTTGTGTATCTGTCTCCCCACTTACAGCTTCTTCAGGGTAGGAATCCTATCTTCTTCATATTTGTTTAACTACCACCTCACCTACCACCTAGTCTGTTGGTTGATTTTGAGTGTGTGTTGAACTAAATTGAACTAAATCCAAGTTAGCAAGACATCTAGACTTTTTGAAAAAGTGTGGCCATTGTAAGAAAAACAGTAGAGAATCTCTTGTCATTTTACTCCACAATATGAAAGTATTTTTCTTCTCTTCCTACGATAGGCATGGCATTAGAGATAGTATCTTTTTGAGTTGTTCTGTTTATTGCTTTTTCTCACTTTTGGTTGAGATATTGATCATCAGTCATTCTTAAATTACCTGTGATGTTGTATATCTCTTTCTTATCAAACACATTCACAAAACTTACCAAGGAATCTATTGATTTTGTGGTTTTAAACGTCCTGGGCATTTTTCCTTAAGTCACTTGGAGCCGTTTCCCTCTTGAATGCTTGAATCGTGAAGTGAAGCTAAGAGGAACCCCGAGCTATGCACAGCCTGGTTACCCATACGATCAGTCACATTGCAAATGCCTACAACTACTTCAAAAGGTGGCAGCGTGTGGGCAGAGGAAAGCAATGGACACCAACCTCCACAGAGGGGAAAAAAATCTCAAGGTCATTTAAATAGTACACCATTTTCCTATATAAAGAATAACATACTTCTATTGAAATGCTCTATCTCTTTATATGTATGTATGCATGTACTGCTAATTATTTGAGTGTGCTATTAGGCTCAGTCATATAATTGGATAGATTTAATTCAAAGGGAATTAAACAAACAAAACAGCAGGGATTGGGAGTTATTCTTGCTAGAAATCAGAATTTAGAGCCACTGGATACCTCGAAAATACACAATTAGCATTCAGAATAATTTCACAATATATATAATTTGTGTTTTGTAAGACACGAAGCACTGTATTTAGGTTTGGGCTTCAAAAAAAAAAAAAAAAAACGCAGACGTGCATTTATTTTCTATTCAGTACAAATTAGGAAAATTGCCTTGTTGTCCTGAGTCCTTCTTTGGAATGACCCTGCCCCCACCAGAAATGCTGTCAATAGATAAGACTAATGGAAAGCCTGAAGCCCCTTGCCTCTCCAACTTCTCATTTTACTTCTACACAAAATTGCAGTCATCTTATCACATTAGGAGTCTGGAACAGTTCTATTATAACCACATCTATTTCCATGAAGCTTCCCTCATCAATCAATCTCTTTGATTTAATTTTGTATCACGTGGCACCGGGGGACCCTCCCTCCTGCTTTATCTGACCTATAGGGTGAGACAAGTCTTAAATGGAACAGTGAGGATGGAAATGAGAAAAGAAAAAGATAAAAAGGCACAGGGGAGAGTTTGGGTGCTAAGAGAGAACAGGCAGGAATCCAAAGCTGAATTCACATGCTAGATGTAGAACTAGGGATTTGCCCAGGAGGAAAACACCAAGAAGTGCTTGTTACAATGAAGACAAAGGTGGTATGACCGAAATATGCAGACAAGTTCTGGTTTAAAACCAGCAACAGGGGCGCCTGGGTGGTTCAGTCAGTTAAGCAATTGCCTTCAGCTCAGGTCATGATCCCAGAGGCCTGGGATCGAGCCCCACATCGGGCTCCTTGCTTGGTGGGGAGCCTGTTTCTCCCTCTTCCCCCTGCTCATGCTCTCTCTTCCTCTCTCAAGTAAATTAAAAAAAAAATCTTTAAAAAATAAAACCAACATCAGCTGACAAGAGACCGATACAGTAGCTTACACTGAGAAGCAAATGATGAAACCAGTGGACAGCCCGAGCAGAACAAATACCAAAGGAAACGTGTTTATTTGAGAATCTTTTTCTGAACTCGTGTATTGCTGCCCATGACCCCCAAATCATAAAGCAGCCATCAGTTCCCAGAACTTCATATGGAGTAACCACACCATTAACAACACAGCGAGACTCAAAGGCTCCATGGGTATTTCTAAAACTTGTGTTTCGTTCACTACTTCTTACACCCCAATACCACACATTTCACCATGGCAAATCCCTTGCTTCCAAACAAACATAAATGATTCGTTTAATCTTCCTCTAACAGGGGAGCTAGTCTAACTTAACTGTTTCCTCTCTGACACTGACCTTTCACTGTCTCTACACAAATGAGAGGCTTTTTGGTTTTGCTGTTCAAATACATCACCCTGAAAGAAGTTGATAAGGAAATGTTATGATTTATTAAGGGGTACTCTTTCACTGCTCCGTTAGGGTAATTTTCAACGATGCTTTTATTATGCTGACCTTTGCTAAAGAAATTGTCAGCAATTTAGCTAAATATTTTAATAGTGGTGAGTCTAGAATACGATATTTCTTCTGGAAAGCTGATGCTTTTGGAGGCCTGAGGCTATTGCAAATACCCCTAACTATCTCAAACGTGCAAGGCCCAAGAAGCAGATTGAAATTATAGTCAAGTTCGACAGAGCACTCAGTTCCCTTTCATTTAAACACAGGATTCTAGCAGACACATAAATGATTTTCAATGACACCAGAGTGAAATTTGCATATGATCAACCCAGTAAATCCTAATACTTGATGACATTTTCACTAAGTATTTGACAGTTTGCCCTCTAGTTAATAGTTGGACACTGGCAACATGAAATGTACTTTGTTAAAAAAAAAATACTGTAAGAGCCAAGGCAATGACAGATTGCGATACATTTTAAGGTGTTGAGGTAAGCAAGAAAAAGAG
>NC_048230.1:17739921-17762109 GCF_002007445.2 Ailuropoda melanoleuca | reverse complement strand
TTCTGTTTATTGCTTTTTCTCACTTTTGGTTGAGATATTGATCATCAGTCATTCTCAAATTACCTGTGATGTTGTATATCTCTTTCTTATCAAACACATTCACAAAACTTACCAAGGAATCTATTGATTTTGTGATTTTGAACGTCCTGGGCATTTTTCCTTAAGTCACTTGGAGCCGTTTCCCTCTTGAATGCTTGAATCGTGAAGTGAAGCTAAGAGGAACCCCGAGCTATGCACAGCCTGGTTACCCATACGATCAGTCACATTGCAAATGCCTACAACTACTTCAAAAGGTGGCAGCGTGTGGGCAGAGGAAAGCAATGGACACCAACCTCCACAGAGGGGAAAAAAATCTCAAGGTCATTTAAATAGTACACCATTTTCCTATATAAAGAATAACATACTTCTATTGAAATGCTCTATCTCTTTATGTATGTATGTATGCATGTACTGCTAATTATTTGAGTGTGCTATTAGGCTCAGTCATATAATTGGATAGATTTAATTCAAGGGGAATTAAACAAACAAAACAGCAGGGATTGGGAGTTATTCTTGCTAGAAATCAGAATTTAGAGCCACTGGATACCTCGAAAATACATAATTAGCATTCAGAATAATTTCACAATATATATAACTTGTGTTTTGTAAGACACGAAGCACTGTATTTAGGTTTGGGCTTCAAAAAAAAAAAAAAAGGACGCAGACGTGCATTTATTTTCTATTCAGTACAAATTAGGAAAATTGCCTTGTTGTCCTGAGTGCTTCTTTGGAATGACCCTGCCCCCACCAAAAATGCTGTCAATAGATAAGACTAATGGAAAGCCTGAAGCCCCTTGCCTCTCCAACTTCTCATTTTACTTCTACACAAAATTGCAGTCATCTTATCACATTAGGAGTCTGGAACAGTTCTATTATAACCACATCTATTTCCATGAAGCTTCCCTCATCAATCAATCTCTTTGATTTAATTTTGTATCACGTGGCACCGGGGGACCCTCCCTCCTGCTTTATCTGACCTATAGGGTGAGACAAGTCTTAAATGGAACAGTGAGGATGGAAATGAGAAAAGAAAAAGATAAAAAGGCACAGGGGAGAGTTTGGGTGCTAAGAGAGAACAGGCAGGAATCCAAAGCTGAATTCACATGCTAGATGTAGAACTAGGGATTTGCCCAGGAGGAAAACACCAAGAAGTGCTTGTTACAATGAAGACAAAGGTGGTATGACCGAAATATGCAGACAAGTTCTGGTTTAAAACCAGCAACAGGGGCGCCTGGGTGGTTCAGTCAGTTAAGCAATTGCCTTCAGCTCAGGTCATGATCCCAGAGGCCTGGGATCGAGCCCCACATCGGGCTCCTTGCTTGGTGGGGAGCCTGTTTCTCCCTCTTCCCCCTGCTCATGCTCTCTCTTCCTCTCTCAAGTAAATAAAAAAAAAATCTTTAAAAAATAAAACCAACATCAGCTGACAAGAGACCGATATAGTAGTNTCCTTGCTTGGTGGGGAGCCTGTTTCTCCCTCTTCCCCCTGCTCATGCTCTCTCTTCCTCTCTCAAGTAAATTAAAAAAAAAATCTTTAAAAAATAAAACCAACATCAGCTGACAAGAGACCGATACAGTAGCTTACACTGAGAAGCAAATGATGAAACCAGTGGACAGCCCGAGCAGAACAAATACCAAAGGAAACGTGTTTATTTGAGAATCTTTTTCTGAACTCGTGTATTGCTGCCCATGACCCCCAAATCATAAAGCAGCCATCAGTTCCCAGAACTTCATATGGAGTAACCACACCATTAACAACACAGCGAGACTCAAAGGCTCCATGGGTATTTCTAAAACTTGTGTTTCGTTCACTACTTCTTACACCCCAATACCACACATTTCACCATGGCAAATCCCTTGCTTCCAAACAAACATAAATGATTCCTTTAATCTTCCTCTAACAGGGGAGCTAGTCTAATTTAACTGTTTCCTCTCTGACACTGACCTTTCACTGTCTCTACACAAATGAGAGGCTTTTTGGTTTTGCTGTTCAAATACATCACCCTGAAAGAAGTTGATAAGGAAATGTTATGATTTATTAAGGGGTACTCTTTCACTGCTCCGTTAGGGTAATTTTCAACGATGCTTTTATTATGCTGACCTTTGCTAAAGAAATTGTCAGCAATTTAGCTAAATATTTTAATAGTGGTGAGTCTAGAATACGATATTTCTTCTGGAAAGCTGATGCTTTTGGAGGCCTGAGGCTATTGCAAATACCCCTAACTATCTCAAACGTGCAAGGCCCAAGAAGCAGATTGAAATTATAGTCAAGTTCGACAGAGCACTCAGTTCCCTTTCATTTAAACACAGGATTCTAGCAGACACATAAATGATTTTCAATGACACCAGAGTGAAATTTGCATATGATCAACCCAGTAAATCCTAATACTTGATGACATTTTCACTAAGTATTTGACAGTTTGCCCTCTAGTTAATAGTTGGACACTGGCAACATGAAATGTACTTTGTTAAAAAAAAAATACTGTAAGAGCCAAGGCAATGACAGATTGCGATACATTTTAAGGTGTTGAGGTAAGCAAGAAAAAGAGTGTTTATTCTCAAAAAAAAAAAAAAAATTTGTCCTGGGAACGATTAACCACATAACAAGAAGTTGGAATTGGCTCTAAGTTCTACCCAGTTTTAAACCAGTTTTATAGAAACTTTAAGTGTTCAAGTTTCCTCTCTTCTATCTTTTTTTTTAAATCTGATTTTGGTAAGAACAGGAAGATGGATCTTAAGAGGAAATATATTACTTTTTCATATTGTACCTGGACCAATGAATCTGAAAACTCCTGGGTACCTATGAAATAGTTGGGTTGACCTTGCAGGTAGATTAAAAAATATCTATCAGCAGACAAATATGCTTCCATAATATTACCAGTTTCAAAACCAAATTGAGGATGATACGGGGAATATTATTAGCCAAGAAATATTGGAAGTCATTACTGAAGCTTGGGCTCACCCTTTTCTCTTTCCATCATTCATCAAACATGTGAAAATTTCCTTCGTGCCATTTCATCAACCATTCTCATGATTCACCAGACTTACCCTGTTTCTTCCTTCTCTTTCCCCTTGAAAAAAAAGCTATAGATTTTTGCACGAACACTAAGATTCTTCAATGGCAATAAACACAATTTGGGTCATTATAATATAAACTACTACAGCAATTGCATTTCAGTACATCAAATAGCCCTATTTGCCTTGATGCATTATGTTTAGCTCACGGATAGCATGGTTGTATATGGTTCTTCTTGGTCATAACACACTACTTACTTCATTTCTTAGTCGAATGGGATGACTTAATTTGAAAAAAAAATAAATGGTTCTATAGCAGACATTTTAACAACTTATCTTTTAAGGTTCATTAGCAATTAAAAATAAATGAAAATAAAACACTCGTTAACAAAAAGCAAATAACCTCTAAGTCTATAATACCATGTAACAATTAATGTGGTAAATATTTACCTTCTTAAAGTAAACTTCTTGCGTGTCCAATCCTCTAGCCTGTTAGTTAATATAGTTCTCCCGGTCCTGAGAACTCACTGTAGGATTTTTGGTCACAGCAAATCTTAAAAATTTTGCAAATACATAAAACATAATTCTTCTATTAGCATAACAGCCCTGTATATAGAGGGAGAAACACACACAGACATGGGTTGTGTTCAACATTTGACAGTTTTTTTCACTTTGCTAAGTAATGTCAAATGGCACTTCCAACAAAGTTTTCACAGATATAAATTCCTGGTTGCAGTGGACTTATTCAGAATATTTTGAAGATGAATTTTCATATTGTCTACAAAACACAAAATACTCTGCCAAAAAAAAAAAAAGATATCATAGGACATTCGTTTGTTAAAACTCCTTGTTTATTTTCTGCATGTTTGTTTTTGTGTTTTGTTTTTGGTATTGGCAAGAAAGGATGGGTGTTTGAATGATAAAATCCTATGATTGCATTAGATAATAGGGTAGCAAAAGAAAGAAGTCTGGCAAGATTCCTAATGCCATGATAAGCATTTTCCTAAAATATAGCAATCTACTTATAACCTGTGTTTCCATCAGTCTTTACCAGTTGTCTTCATTGAATAGATCTTGGTACTAATGAGTTCAGGTTACCAGTTGTGTTTGACACGGGACAATTTTTTTCATTTTACCACATAGTGTCAGGTTGCCCTTCTAGCTTAGCAGTCACAGATATACAACCCTGGTCACTCAAAATTTTGGATGCAACAGCAAAAATTTATTAATATGCATGTCTAGGGCTAGAAAAAGAAGGAAAATCTCTCAAAAGGCAGCAATGGCATTTTATATTCATCTCAAATTACAAAATCCTTAAAATAATTCAAGAACATAAAATTATGATTTAATCCTCACTTCCTAAACCAAATGTATAATGATTGTGTTATAAAAATGAAAAAAAAAAGGGGGATAAATGGCCTGGTCACATAACAGAAGCAGCAGATCTAAGAGATACACAGGGCTGGTTCCTAGGCTTTGCAGTTAAAAACAGAATATATACACACCCACCTCCCCTTGCTTCCTGCCTCTTGTATTCCAATATGTCTCTTTTTCCTCATCTCAATGCTGAGCTTCTTCTGTTATTTCCAGTCTACTCTGCGCAGGTCTTGCCAACCAAAGAAAGCCCCCTGCACCAGTGGTTTTCTAACTCGGGCTTAACATCTCCATCACTTCATTAAAACACAATTTGCTGGGCCTCTCCCAGAGAATCTGGATCAAGAATTTGCATTTCTGTAAGTCAAGCAGAGAAAGACAATTATCATATGGTTTCACTCATTTATGGAACATAGGAAGTAGGAAGATCGGTAGAAGAAAGGGAAGAATGAAGGAGGGGGGTAAACAGAAGGAAGAATGAGCCATGACAGACTATGGAATCTGGGAAACAAACTGAGGGCTTCAGAGGGGAGGGGGTGGGGGAATGGGATAGGCCGGTGATGGGTAGTAAGGAGGGCACGTATTGCATGGTGCATTGGGTGTTATACGCAAACAATGAATCATGGAACTTTACATCAAAAACTAGGGATGTGCTGTATGGTGACTAACATAACATAATAAAAAAAATACTATTAAAAAAAAAGAATTTGCATCATTTCTAGCAGGTTTCCAGGGATGACAACACAGCTGGTCCAGAGCCCACACTTTGAACCATTGACCTATCCCTACCTTGACTATCCTGGGCTTGCGAAGGCAGACCTGATTTCAAAGAATTCTCTCCAAATTACCCTTCAAGATTAATGTTTCTTATCAGATATTATAGTATTGGGGTGATGTGGGGGGTTTATAAAATAAGGATAGGATGCAAGACATAAATACCTGAACAAAGTTACTTTCCTTCTCTTTCCTCCTGTCTTTTAAAATGGATTGATCGATCGATTTTTCCCCTCAGTGCAGCTAATCTCATCTAGGTGATTAAGGAAATGTGATCTAAATTAGACAATTCACACTACCATGTAAATGGCTGACTTGGAGTTGTATTAAGTCAATTGAACACATTCACTTGTTAAAAGTAGCTCCTTAAATTAAATTTATCTGTCCTTCAATCATAAGTATTTCACTCCAGTAGATTATTAGGAGTGGGAGGTTTTCCTGGGATCCAAATGATCTCTTTAAACCTCTCAAGTTTGTCTGGAGAAGCAATTTTTGCAGGAGGTGAGACTTCCCTTTACTACTCCTGATATAGTTAACTCAATAGGAACCAATTTTCAGCAGTGCCTCTAGTGGCAATAGGAACTATTGAATTAGGCTTTACTCCTTCCACTCATCCAGGGATGTGGGTGAAGCTGATACCTATTCCAATATACCGTAAGGCCTTTTTTCTCCCTCAAGGAACCTGAATTAGTTATGCTTTTAAGTGACTGAAGAACTGCTCTATGCTTCAAAAGAAGAGAGGCAGCTGAAGATTTAAAAGAGTAAAAGTGTATGTGTAAAAACTGCATTAAAATGACTAAGTGAATAGACAAATAAAAATAAATGATTGATGGATAGATAGATAACAGATAGACAGGCAAACAGGTATAAAGTTTCTTTTCTGTCTATATGTTGGTGATTTGTTTTATGAATTAAAAATTAAAGAGAAAACATTGAGAAAATTTCTTGCTAAGAAAAAAACCAAAAAGGCATGGAACTTGAAATCTTGCCCCAAAAAGGAACAGAAAAATAATTAGATAATCTTTATCAACATTTCCAGAAACTGGCTACTATAAATATGTTTGCTTCATGTCTTTTACATAAAGTAAAATATAAAATGCATGTCAGGTTGAAATTCTCTTTGCTCACTTTTCCAGTCCCTTCTTTCTCTGGAGGAAACCATTATCATAAACTGACTATGTATCCTCTTTAAATTTTTAATACATTTATATGCATCCATGGAAAAATATATTATTTTGTTAATGCTTCATACATTCATTTTTTAAAAATATTTTTTTATTTGAGGGAGAGAGTGTGTGCATGAGTTTTTCAGTACTGATCTCTCCCATGAATACACACATACAAATTCCATAGAAAATAATAATGAATCTTCTCCAACTTGCCCTTCGTTGATTTTTCATTTTTTTATATTGAAGTGTAATTAACATAGAATGTCATATTAATTTCAAGTGTACAGCATATTGATTCAACAATTCTATACATTATTCAATGCTCACCATGATAAGTGGAGTCACTATCTGTCACAATACAAGGTTATTACAATATTATTGGCTATATTCCCTACAGTGTACTTTTCATCTCTGTGACTTATTTATTTTATAACTGGAAGCTTGTACCTAAAGTCACTCTCACATGTGCATTTGTCTGATAGAGTGATCTACCCTATGGGTCTCCAATTTTCATTGATTATGAAACCTTAAGTACAAGGTAACATTCTGGTGCTCATTTTTATTTATTGTACTTTTCTATTGGGTGGTATATTTGAAGGAAAAAGCTAGGGTACAATAAGGGCAAGCAGGAGTTTGCTTTTCTGGATATTTAGGTAGTGCTAAACATATTAGCAGATGACTTTCTGATGACTTCTGTACAGAGTTTTCTATCAGTTGACAAGAATAAAAGGGTACAAATTCCACCTCCACCCTGCCCCGTCTTTAGACTCCAAACTGTTGACTATGCCCAAGATGCACTATGATGGAACTAGGTCAGTTATCTAAGGAAATGATTATGAAAAACTGTCCCTCATTTACATGCATGACTTATTCTAAGCCCCACACAATTATTCGTGAATTGGAATGCAGAATTAGAGGGACACTGAATTTGAACTAAAGATCATGGAAACAAGTCGCTTGGTCTAATGATTTTTTCTTTGCTGTAGCAGAGTTTTCTTTTAGGAAACCAAAAATATGGATTTGTCATTTCCAAAATGCATGTCACGAAAAATTGGTGTATTTTCTTCCTAAATTTCTAAAATCATGGAGTTGACATTAGTTTCCCTTTTTGTAGAATACTTTCCGAGGGGAATATATAAAATATTCTTTAGGTGGGAATAAAATTTAAACCATTGGAATTTTTTTCACCATGTATTTAAATTCACAAGGAGTTATATATGAGAGTGTAGGTACCCCTGTTCATTTGGAGTTGGTATTTTGGGAATATTAAGTCATTATGCCCACTTAAGAACTTTTATTCATGTGGAAAGAAATATGAAGTGGAAGGTTCAAGGCTAGGTTCTGTTTCTGAGTTTCTCATTGATCATCTCTATGATGATAAAAATATAATTATTATTTTGATAATTTAAAATATTATTATTTTATTATAATGCGTCCCTTGTATGAAATATAATTTTTATAAGTAATATTTTTATAAGTAAAGCTTGGGCTTTAGTCTCTTTGATAAAAGGGCTTATACTGGACACACCAATCCCTTCTGGCACTACCAAACTTTCATTCTAATCCCTAACTCCATCTTTCTTTGATCTCCATCTGATAAGTAAAATCAAATGACCTAACATGAAGTAATAGAGAACAGATAACTTTTGCTTATTAAATAATAACAATAACAATAACAACAACAACAACAACAATAATAATAATGGCTCCCACGTATTAAATGCCTACTGTGTGCCCTACAATGTTATAGCTAATCTTTGCGGGCAACACTGCAAGTCTTTTGTAATTATACCTATTTTACAGATTTTTTTAAAAATGGGAGCAGGAGGGGTAGGAGCAAAAGATGAATAGGTAGAGCACAGAGAATGTTTAGGGCAGTAAACATACTCTGTGTGATACTATAATAATGGATATTTGTCATTGCACATTTGTCCAAACCTGCAGAATGTACAATACCAAGAGGGAACCCTAAGATAAACTATGGACTTTGAACAAGATGATGTATTCGTGTAGGTTCATCAGTTATAACATGTACCGCTTTGGTGAGCAATGGGGGAGTCTATGCATGTGTTGGCAATCTCTCTACCTTCCTCTTGCTTCTGCTATGAATCTAAACGGCACATCACACACGCACACTACACACACACACACACACACAGGACATGCCAGAACTGGCCTTTTACAAAGACTAGTTAGATGAAAGTGTCAGGACCAAATGAGAAACAGAATTTTTCATGATTTGGAAAGAAGATGGAGTTTAAGAACTGTATGCGTAACAACACAAAGAACATTGGTATATACTCTTCTAGTGTCATACAATTCAGGGGAGCTGGACAGTTTCACAACCTCATTTACCCGGAGATTACTCAAATTTAATCTTATACACACAGACCCATGCACAATTACATCTTTGAGATTTCTTAAATGTGGGGATAGTTTGTGAAATCATCAAATGGCTGAATAGTTCTTTAAAAATCCTTCCCTAAAAACACATTATTAAGACAAAGGTCACATTTGCCTCATTTTACTTAATTAACAAAGATTAAACTGTAGATGGGGTTTAACTCATCTGACAATGTCTACATGTTCCCTCTAGTCTCTCAATGTTGACTGTAAATTGAGCAATACCAAGACATTCTCAGAATAAACACAAATCAGAAGCTAAGAGCTTCTTAACTAAACTTTCTAACTTCTTTAGAAGTTTTCACTCATCAAATGAGACTTGGAATTTTAACATTAGTATATAACAACATTCTATGAAGTTTTTTTGCTAGATTAATGATAGCAAAAATTATCTGATATTCCACTCAGTGAAAGATGAAATCTAATTCTCCATCCAATGGATCTTGGATGGCTTTTAAAACTTGCTTGCCTAATGGAATGTGATAGATAGGATGTTCCAGGATCGCTCAGCTTTAGTTACATGAAGCTGTGTTGCCTGGGCCACTTGGAACCTCTGCTCTTACAGTCAAGCTACCATGTAAGAAGTATAATTCCTCTGAGATTCCATGCTAGAGGGACCATATAGAGAGAGGAGAGAGACAGATACCATCCAGTCCCCAGCTGTATCTTCAGACATCCTACAGCAGAGACAAGTCTCCCTCCCTGGTCATTACCTGTTTAAATTCCTGACCCACAAAGCTATGAAAAATAATAAAATCATTGTTGTTTTAAGCTAAAAAAAAAATGGAAGCTCAGATTCGTTATTAATTTCCTCAACGTCATACAAATAATAAAGTGAATAACCAGCATTGGTTTACGGCCAATCTTCCATCTCTCGTGCCTGTTTTTTTCTCCAGTGTATTGCCATTCTTCATATCCAGCCCCCATACNTGGAAGCTCAGATTCGTTATTAATTTCCTCAATGTCATACAAATAATAAAGTGAATAACCAGCATTGGTTTATGGCCAATCTTCCATCTCTCGTGCCTGTTTTTTTCTCCAGTGTATTGCCATTCTTCATATCCAGCCCCCATACTCATACAATACACTATTTTTGCTTATGGATTTTTGATTCTCATTCTTGTAACAAACATTTACTGAACAACGACCATTGCTCCTTAGACTTGATAAGCATCAGTCTTCTGAGCTCTCATCAGAAATGCAACTTGTATCTGGAGTCTACTAGTAGTGTTAAAAGCACCAGTCAGGAAACTGAAAACTGCTAGATAATCTTCCCTATGCCCCAACTACTCTTCAATTATACAGTGGAAGGAAACTCTCAGTAATGGGGCTTTAAAGAGGAAATATAATATATAAGAAATTGTCTAAATCTGATTGAGATGAATGGAAGTAAAACTCATCAATGCATATAAAAAGGAGGGGAAGGGAATGATTTTATATATTGTTTAATACACTAATAATAACATACTTTCCCAGAACTTTACAGTTTATAAATTCATCAAAACTGTAGATAGCATTTTCATCTGTTAATAGTTAGAAAACAAAACTAGTAATAATGGAAAAAAATAACTGAGTTCATTTTAAAACTATTTTAGAAAAGTGGTTCTATCAAGTTCTTTTAGGTTTTCAACATAAATTCATTAAGGAGAGTTATTGACCTTATCTTTTCAAATAGCAAACAAATCATAATGCATTCTTACTTAACTTACATTTTCTTTTCTTCTTAAGATTTTATTTATTTATTTGAGAGAGAGAGAGCATGCGCAGAGAGAGGGGCAGAGTGGGAGGGAGAGAATCTCAAGCAGACTCCACGCCAACTGCAGAGCCCGACATGGGGCTCGATCCCATGACCCTGAGGTCATGACCTGAGCTGAAATCAAGAGTCAGATGCTTAACCAACCGAACCACCAGGCATCCCAACTTATGTTTTCTTTATTCACATATCAAAGCAAGGTAATATATGGAAAGGACCTAGCATTTCTATAAATCATCACATTGATACTGTTCTGGGCATTTGAACCGTTGTAATTACTGTAATTAACAAAAATACAATATATATGAACACTTCTCTGATATATTATGGAGAATGTGATGAGTCGGTATTTAACCACGCAGTATTTAAATGGTTGAGGGAAGGCACAGTATGCTGATCTTTCTGTGTAAAGTGAGTATGATGCTCTTCCTTCTCAAAAAAGTCATAAATTAAATAAGAGGAAAAGGAAGTGTAAGGAAACAACGTGATCACCCATTTGAACTTCCTTCCTCAAGAAGAATATACTCATGCATAAATTATAAAGAATGCACACAAATGTCTATAAAGTCTGGGAACGATTTACCTCCCTGCTGAGAAGTCACATGTGAGAAGAAAATGTTCTTTTCCTGCTTCAGCTGTTGGAGGATTTTCTATTTAGAACTATGGTCGAGAGAAGGCCAGAGGACAAAGCCAACTTCAGACATGAGGGAGCGAAAAGAAGGAAAGAACATGATGACATCCTTCGGCTTCTGAATTAACCAACTCCGGAACCACCAGCCTGTGGCCTTCCTGATATGGGAGACAGTACGTCCATCATCATCTAAGTCATTTTTAGTCAGTTTTTCTGGAATGTGTAGTGAAAAACATCACTATGGATACAGTATATTTTAGAAAAATATTAGAAATGTCTTTACTGAAAACCCGAGTTTGTATAAACTGAGATCTATACCTGCTACATTTAATATATTCTGTCTAGTTCAGGTATCTAAATGGAGATATTGCTAGAAGCTATTATGGCCCATCTTCTTTAAAACTGTGCAAGACAAAACTGCCTGCTACGATCACTTGTTAATACTCAAGAATGGCTCTTCCACTCTGTGTTTCTCTTGCCTCTGCCTCCAGTTCCTGCAATGACAGAGGCAGGCACTCCTTACAGGAGGAAAGGGACACGTTTTAGGCTGATTCCAAAATTTAGGTATTACAAGAAGGAGAGAGACAGAAAGAGAGACAGAGAGAAGGAGGAGAGGAAGCAGGACTTACCTAATGCTTCTATTATGTTTCTGCTGTTAAATATTCCACCAGGACTTTGTCAACTGGGTTGTTACATTTTAACCATTCCATTGTCTAATAACAAAAGGAGGCCCTTTTGTAGCCCTTCTGAGGAACTTGGAAACTCTCCTCTTCAATTTGGTTAGTAATGATTTGTTCTTTACAGCCTGTACAATAAATGTTTGTAAAGTAATTGGGCCATCTATCAGCCTGAACTAAGTGAAGGTATATATTTTTTTAATCTAAGTTTATGGATAAAGGCAGAATGCTAATTAAAGTTGGTTATTTATGGGAAAGCATTTTGAAGGATCCAAATAGCAAATCAATTGAATTAATACCTTGTATTTCTTTCTTTGATATTTAGCACTGAAACATCAATAAGCAAAATTAGTTTCATTATTTCATCTTCTGCTGAAGTAGACAAATTCACTTGGTCATGATAAGTATGTATGCGAATATAATTTGTAAATCTTAGTTATTAATTATTCTTTAAAACTGGGCATGAATTCATCTGAACATGTGAGAAATAAAGTAAGAGAAATAGGATTGCAACCAAATGTTCTCATATCTCAAGAAGATATGTTGCCTTTTTATGATAATCAATACAATAATAAGAGTAAAATAAAAATTCAAAATTAGTTTTGTCTGATTTAAACATGGAGATTACTCTTAGATAACATCTCTTTTGGTTAGGAAGCATAATATCAAACTCCTTGAAGTCAGGAAACATAATATTGAACTTAATCCCTTATATTATCTAACCCATGTCTTGCAACATAAGGTAAAATGTTAGGTACAGTCTTTATGAGTTTAATTGGATCTAGAATTACAGACGTACTCATGAGTTTACTTAGCTCTATAATCAGGTTATTAATTACTCGGCAAGAATCTTGAGATGAGGCTACAGAGGAAGAGGTATCCATTAAATCTCAAGTTCAACTCTTAGGCATATTTCAGACTACATACACAAAATTTTTGATTTTCAGAATCCTTCCAAATAATGGCTTTGTTCAAAATATTTGGATCACGAACAATATGTGGTTTCCTCTGTTCAGACCCTCTTCAAGTCTCAGATTACATGGCATTTATGTAGAAAATCTCTGATCTCTCAAAAGAGGTTAGATTCTCTTATTAAATGCTACCAATATTGTCTATTTACTTTGAATAAATACAAATCCCAATTGCCCTTGTATACTGATTGATGTAACATGTTTTCTTCAGTAGACTATAAGTATTCTGAGAGCTCAGACCACAGCTTTCTTGTTTGCTGAGGGGTGCCTGTGTGGCTCAGTTGGTTAAGCAACCAACTCTTGATTTCAGCTCAGGTCATGATCTCAGGGTTGTAAAATTGAGCCACATGTCGGGGTTCACACTGGGCATGAAACTTGCTTAAGAGTCTCTCTCTCTCCCTCTGTCTCTCACTGCTCATACTCTCTCTCTCTGTCCAAAATAAATAAATCAATCCTTAAAAAAAAACACCAGTATTTGTTGAATAAATGAATACACAGAAGAGATAAGTTTTCTTATATAAAGCAGTGAGGAATTAATTTTTGTGAATTATCACATATTTGATGAATAATACCAAAGGAAATATTCAAAATGTAACAACTGAAACAGCAAAATCAAACATGTCTATTCTCATTTTTGTAAAAATCTGTATACAAACATAAAAAGATAAAGTACTTGAAGATGTTACCTCTGTATTGGAGGATTATAATTTTCTGCTTTTTACCTTGAAATTGCTTATACTTTTTTTTTCCATTTTAAATTTAATCTTTGCATTTATTAGGTAATATGTATATAACACTTTAAAAATCTTGATAGCATTCACAACCCTTATGGAGAAAAAACAGCAGTCCAGAGGCAACATTTCCAGTTATTCCATGTGTACTGACCTACATATTTCTAAATAGCATACTAATACTGCTCATTCATTATTTTCAGTTATAGACACTGTTACTGAATTATTACTGTGTGTAGAAACAATACAGGTTCTTTTTTTCAAAAAGAAAGGCACAAAATCCAAAATGTGACCCTCTTTTTAAGAAGCAAATCAGCTTTAGTGCCAACCTTTAAATATCCCATTTGGTATTGATAAGAAAACCAAATTTATGACCTGTGAACTCAGCAGCCACCAACTAAAAGTATTGGAAAAGGCATGAATAAACTAAACTTATGAAATAAGTTAATTTTCAATATTTTCATATCCACAGAACTAAATTTCACTCTTTTCATTTCTACAGAATAAGAGAAATGGTTACCATTTAGTATCACATCATATTAGTTATGTATGATGTATGTACTATATTAGTTATATATGATATATTAGATATGATTTTACACATACAGAGAGAGAGAGAGAGAAAGGATAGTTATCAAACTGTTTTACTTCAAAGCCCGTCATTACCTTTCTGAAATACAAAAATCTAAGTTTATATGGAGGCCAAAGTTAATGAAAAAGTTTTAGAAAATTGAGCAAAGTCAAAAAGTATGACTAGAGTAGGAGAAAATAACAGTTCACAAATTGCATTTACAGTTAATCAGCTATACAGAAAATAAACATAAAACAAAATCTGTTTTTATTTCTCCTTTCCCATATTAAATCATGTCTTCCATATTCCCTACCAAAATATCAGTATTGGTTTTTAAATACTTTTTAATTATTATTACTTTACTTTGTATCCATCACTAATTCTTTCCCCAAACATTCCAAATACAACTTTAAAATATCTCTAAGCATAATCAAATATATCAGTTAATTTATAAAATACATTTTTCCCTGGGAAAACTCTCTTGGCTCTCCATATAATATGGTTTCAATCTGATCTGGTTTCTCTCTAGGCCTACTACATAGCTGCAATCCTGGTATGATTTTCACAATCATTGCAGAATCATTCCACTTTTTTGATTCCCTATTTTCTGGAGCCTATGTCTTCTCTGTTAATTCATTCCCTCTTTATTTTTTTTAATATTTTTTTATTATATTATGTTAGTCACCATACAGTACATCCCTGGTTTTTGATGTAAAGTTCGATGATTCATTAGTTGTGTATAACACCCAGGGCTCCATGCAATACGCGCCCTCCTTACTACCCATCACCCGTCTATCCCATTCCCCCACCCCCCTCCTGTCTGAAGCCCTCAGTTTGTTTCTCAGAGTCCATAGTCTCTCATGCTTCATTCCCCTTTCTGATTACCCCCCTTTCTTTATCCCTTTCTTCTCCTACCGATCTTCCTAGTTCTTATGTTCCATGGATGAGAGAAACCATATGATAATTGTCTTTCTCTGCGTGACTTATTTCACTTAGCATTATCTCCTCCAGTGCGGTCCGTGTTGCAGCAAATGTTGAGAAATTGTTCTTTTTGATGGCTGAGTAATATTCCATTGTATATATGGACCACATCTTATTTTTTTTTAATGTTTTTTTTTTATTATATCATGTTAGTCACCATACAGTACATCCCTGGTTTTTGATGTAAAGTTCGATGATTCATTTGTTGCATATAACACCCAATGCACCATGCAATACGTGCCCTCCTTACTACCCATCACTGGTCTATCCCATTCCTCCCCCCCATGAAGCCCTCAGTTTGTTTCTCATTCCCTCTTTAAATAGAGGAAATCCTCCGAAAGTTTTCTGCTAAAGGACATAGCAAGGACACCTTTATTTGAGATCTAGCTGTCTATATCTTCACTTCTTTCATCACACTTGGTTAATAATTTGCCTATAGAAGCATAGGTTGGATATGATCATCCAGCACATTTGTCAATGCAGTGCTCCATTCTAGTTCCCAGGGTGTCATTGAAAAACCTGGTATCTGTCTGCTTGGAGATCCTTTACATATTGTTGGTTCTTTTTGTGGTGGTGGTGGTGGTTGTGTTCTCTCAAGAAGCTTTTAGCAAATTATCTTTATTCCTAGAACTTTGAATTTACTATCATGTACATTTATGTGGCCCACTTTTCATTGAACATGCTAAGCATTTAGCAGAAACTCTCAATATGGGAATGCTTGGCTTTTAGGACAAGGAAATTTTCCTGAATTATATTGTGGATATAGTTCTCCCTTCATTTTCTCTTCTATCTTTCTGGAAATTCTATTCATTGTATATTGGACCCCTGTGTTGAACCTCTTCTTTTTTAAATCTGCTTTCCATTGTACCAAATGTAGATATTGCTCATATACTGACTACTTCTCTTTGTCTGCTTATACATGTTTGTCTTATTTGGGGCTTCATAGAGGAACAGAGAAAAACACAGAACTCTGTGTTTTACCTATTGTATATACCTAGAACGCATGCCTTTTCTGTCTTCCCTATATCTTTCTCTATCTCTGTAGGCTAAATCAATAGCCTATCTATCACTGTAGGCTAAATCAATAGTTCTTAAGCAAGGATTATCATCAAAATCACTTGGGAGAGTTTTCATATACCCTGTAAGATCTGGACAGTACAGTTTTATATACATCAGTTATTTGCATGCATATGCCTAGTAAAACACTACTGATTTTGATTATCTGTTAGCTGGTTCAGGTCATTAATAATGTGACTAGAGATTTGTAAGCAGACTTAAATTTTAATACATATCTCCACCTGTATCATCTGATATTCCCAGTGCCTGTTTTCCTTGCCTACTAAATGCTATTACCCCTCATCCCTTATTTCTCCATAATAGAACCATGATTTTTTCAATAAGATCAAGGAAGATGGGCCCTTCACTCTCTCGGCAACATGGCCCTTCTCTTCTCCAGTAAATGTGTTATCCGTGGGTGTGTGCTCCATGGGGGGGGGCGGAGAGAAGATATCTCAGATATTTCTATAGAATAAGCATGTTTTACCTCCTGGTAAAAAATTGGGTTTCAGATTCTTGCCTTTGACTCTCATCATAAAGAACCAACAATGATGGATGCTGTGACTGCCATCTTGAGATCATGAAGGGAAAAATCAAGGCACCTGTACAGAGTTTGACCAGTAGCCTCCACACCATTACATAAAAGAAATTCATGAACCATGGGGCCATCTACTGCCAGATTTATCATTATATATTGTAATAAATGTCTATAATTTTAAAGCCAAAATCAGGTTGGGTATTCTATTATTAGAAGTCCCAAATTCCCTACTGATACACTGAACATGTTCATTAATACTTAAGAAACTTAAAATACAATACTAATCTAAAATAGATTGCTTCCAGTCATTAAAACTGGGCCTATTCAATTTGATTTAAATATCCTGGATTGTAACTAAAGGGCATAAACGGTTCCCTTATGTTTCTTAACTAGGGTTACTAGATCATTCTTGATAAATTGCAAACTAGGTTCATGTAATGTGAAGATAATGGGAGAAGAAATGAGGTAGTTTTATGAAAAGTTTGTTTTCTGAATTAATAAGAGATACCTCTACAATTGCCATTTTAAAAACTGGAATATAAAATTCCCTTGCCTTAGCTGACACCTGACCACCATTAAAATGCCAGATGTTAATTGTCGTGCAGTGGTTTTTATTGTAGTTTTACTCAGTTAGCTGTTTTTATCTTATTAAACTTCAGATCATGCCCAAATACTGAGAGCGTGTCTCAGCTCTGGAGAGGAGTTGAGCTGTTCAGCTGACTCTGTCAGCTGCCGAGGGTTGTGGGTGGCGACCAGGAGGAGACTGGGAATCATGCAAGATGTACCGCTCTCAACTCTTGGACCAAGGCATTACTCCCTGGGTCAGTCACACAGCACAAAGGTTTAAAGAAGTTCTTAAACACCCTCCAGATTCAGTGTAACATTGGGAAAATCAGGCTTTTTAATGAGACCAAATCTTATTTCTTCATGTATTCTTTCATCAAGAGCATGCGGCTTTGAACATTCCGTAGGGCAAAGAGTATTTGTTGTGGTGGTTCAAAAGCCCAAGTTTTTGTATGACTTGGGCCGTCACTAATGATCATGTCACTGCATTAACCTATGCCCAGTAAGACCCTCTACGGGGGTGTGATATTTAATTCAGCTCTGTATGAGTATTTCTTTCTAGGAGTGCTCTTTATAGCATGATCCAAACACAAGTATTCTAATGTATATCGGCTTCTCACTGGAAATATTTTCATGAAGAACTAAGATTCCCCAAAAGTGGTGGAAAGGTATCCTATAAAGGATACAAATAGCTATAATGTTCACTCCTTCATTTAAAATATCCATTCAACAATATAACTTAATAAGCCTTATCCATAAAGATTGCCTATGCAGAGCCTGGTAAGGGTGGAGGGGGGGTTAGCTCCTTCCCTTGGTGAGCCTATAATCTGAGAGAAAAGGTGTAGTTCCTGTTCTGTAGGTCAGTCAGTGATGACAGCACACACCAAGAGCCCCAAAGCTTATGGAAGGAATTAAACTTGAACTAAAAGAAATCCTTATGGGGATGCCTGGGTGGCTCAGCAGGTTAAGTGTCTGCCTTGGGCTCAGGTCGTGATCCCAGGATCCCGGGATCCAGCCCCGAATCACACTCCCTGCTCAGCAGGGAGTCTGCTTCTCCCTCTCCCTCTGCCCCAACCCCACCTGTGCCTGCACTCTTTCTCAAATAAAATTTTTTTTTTAAAAAGGAAATCCTTAAGGGTGTAGCTGGAAGTCTACTATATCCTTAATTTTTGCTTTTCTCACATTTATCCCTCCCCGACTCATTTGCTCATCTGATCACTAAGGAAACATGAATGGTTCAGTTACTAAGTGGCAGGCAAAGTTCTTAGTAGGAAAATAGCCATGTACAAGACCTTCCCAGGCCCACACTGAGAGCTAATAGCCCAGCAGGATGGCAGGCATAAGACAACTATTTGCAGATGTGGTGTTTTGAATGGAATGAGGCTGTAACAAGGGCGTGTTAACAATGGGAGACTGGGAAGGCTTCTTGGAGGAAATGAATCAAGCAGGACCTAAAAAGAAAAGGAAGAGACTCCTGGAGTACTTACTTATGCAGCTGATTTTTATAAACCTCATTGACTATTATTTAGCACCATTGGATGTGAATATCCTTAACCTTAGTGTAGGTCATAGAGTTAGTGACCAGGATGGACTTAATGTGGCCTTCGGCTTAATTCAACTTTAGACAGGTTTCTTCCTGATCATGGGCCCCCGATCTCCTTTTTCTTAATCATTTTCACCCCTTTGCAATGTAGATCTTCCAGTCACTTGCCAGTTTTGCAACCATGTTTTTCTGACGGACCTGGCAGTCAATCCCTTTAAAATTTAATCATCAAGAAAGACAGTGCCCCTATTTCCCAGTCTCTGTGGGAAAGTAGGTGCCTAACTTCAATTAGTGTCAATTAGAAAACCCAGATGGCTTAATTATATAGACCACCCTGTCCCCTAATTCCTTCTAATTGTCTTCCACCTGCTTATCCCAGCACTTTAAAACGATCCCACCTTTTGTCTCAGCAAAGATGAGTGTAATCTCTTTCCCCATTCCAGTAATCTTGAACAAAGTCATCTCTGTCTCTTTACTCTGTCCAGGGCAATTTTTCTTCGACATTAGCAAGCATGGGTTGCAAAGAAAACACTGTTTGAAATCACAAGAGCAAGGTTCAAGTCATGTAACCACCAGGAAAACTTAAATATTTCTGATCCTCAATTTGTTCCCCTGTAATAAGCACATTCAAAAATTCTGCCTTATTATGTCATCAGAAGCATTAAATGAGATCATGTGGTAAAAGCAACTTGCAAACTGTTGTATGCTTTGCACATGGGAATTTTGCCCTTCCCTCAGCAACTAGTACAGATCTGAGGCATAGTGGATGAGCACATGAGCTCTGGAATCGGAGTGAACCTTAGTAAGCTTCATAACCTCCCTCTGCCTCAGTTCTCCTATCTATAAAATGAGAGTAACAAAACTTCCTAGGGTTGGGAGAAATTAAAGGAATTAATTGAGCGCTTAGATTAGTCTCTGACAAGTTAATTAGCATGCGTGAAAAGAGAGCTATCATTATCAGTATATGTACTATTTGTTCACTGGTGTAATTAGGTCTCTTCCTACTTAAAGGCCTCAAGCGGCTTCTCAGTGTCCTTGTTGTAAAACCCAAAACTTTAACGTAAGCCACTCTCCCTGTTATGCTACAGTCCAGTTCAAATGATATTTTTGTTTGTTTTTCACAATTTCATTGAAGAACAAATAATCTACAATAAACTGCGTATATTTAAAGTGCATGATTTGACGTGGAAGGAGCCGAGATGCCCTTCAACAAATGACTGGATTAAGAAGCTGTGGTCCACATATACAATGGAATATTACTCAGCTATCAGAAAGAATGAATTCTCAACATTTGCTGCAACATGGACGGCACTGGAGGAGATAATGCTAAGTGAAATAAGTCAAGCAGAGAAAGACAATTATCATATGATTTCTCTCATCTATGGAACATAAGAACTAGGATGATCGGTAGGGGAAGAAAGGGATAAAGAAAAGGGGGGTAATCAGAAGGGGGAATGAAACATGAGAGACTATGGACTATGAGAAACAAACTGAGGGCTTCAGAGGGGAGGGGGTGGGGGAATAGGATAGACTGGTGATGGGTAGTAAGAAGGGCACGTATTGCATGGTGCACTGGGTGTTATACGCAACTAATGAAGCATCGAACTTTACATCGGAATCCGGGGATGTACTGTATGGTGATTAACATAATATAATAAAAAAATCATTAATAAAAAAAAATAATAAAGTGCATGATTTGAGGTTCCTGGGCAGTTCAGTCGGTTTAAGAGTCTGCCTTCATCTCAGGTCACGATCCTGGAGTCCTGGGATGGAACCTGGAAGGGGGGGGGGCTGCTCAGCAGGGAGTCTCTCTCTGCCCCTCCCCCACTCCTGCTCATGCTCTCTCTCTCTCAAATAAATAAATAAAATCTTAAAAAAATAAAGTGCATGATTTGGTGATTTTGAAATATTTATACATTGACAAAATCACCAAATGATATTCTTTTATGTAATTTCTTATTAATAGAGCAGGATTCCTGGGCCTAGGTTTTGCTTTTACATCNGTCTCTCTCTGCCCCTCCCCCACTCCTGCTCATGCTCTCTCTCTCCCTCAAATAAATAAATAAAATCTTAAAAAAATAAAGTACATGATTTGGTGATTTTGAAATATTTATACATTGACAAAATCATCAAATGATATTCTTTTATGTAATTTCTTATTAATAGAGCAGGATTCCTGGGCCTAGGTTTTGCTTTTACATCACCCTAGACTGCTTTCCTTCTTGTGTTCATGCCTGACCCCACTCCAGAAATCTCGCCAGAGTCCTTCTGACTTCTCCTTTATCAGCTCTCATGTGATCTCTTCAGAGAAGCCCTAAAACCCCAGACTTAACCATGTAGGCAGAGCTCCCCAAATATTTCACTTATGCAATTTCTCAAAATAATAAACTCATATATTTAATATTACATGACTGTTTCATTCTCCCTGACTGGTCTGGAAGCTACCTGCTAAATATTGTACTCCCAGAGCTGAGCAGGTAATCCTTTGGCACCTAATTGGAAATACAGTTTTTCTCAAGTCTAATAATGTACTTATGAACTTTGTGCATGATATTTTCACCATGCAAATATTTTTAATTTTTATAAAGTTAAATATATCAGCCTTACTTTGGAGATACATAGCTCTCTACAGCCCCCGCCTGTCCCAATATACTATTCAGAGCCTCATCCAGAAGGCTCTTTGACACTACCTTCCAGGCTCCAACCTCGCCCACAGGGAAAAAAAATCCCTGTCCAGCTTTCCGTACCGTGGTGGCCAACTGTCCTAGTTTGCCTGGGACTTAACAGTTTCTTGGAACATCGGGCTTTCAGCATAGTTTTGGGCAAATCAGTGCTATACCCCACCCAGACTCTCGCAGAGGCAGGGGCTCCCCTCTCAGCCAGCTGCCTGCTGCTGTCAGTAGCCTCGTTTCTAGGAGAGGAAGACTGGTTGGAGATGGAAGTAGAGAAAACCCAAGATATATTCAGATCAGGCCACTATCTTCCCAGAAGTGATAGATGCCTATACCGCTTAGCCTGTACTGTACACTCTCAGAGTATCTGCTGAATGAAGAGATGAATGCTATCTTTCAAAAGAATAAGCCTCTGCCACAAGACCCCCAGAGCTCTTTGGGAAGTTATCATGTATCGCAGCACTGGCACTACCCACAGCATGTGGGATTCATAGAATGCTGGGAAATGGATATTATTTCCCCTGCTTGAAACACTCAATGGGAGTTTAAGGAAGAGATTTAATTAATAGTAAATGATCTATTAAACACATTTTTTGGAAATTACATATAGAAAACGTTCTCCCTTTGAACAACAATTCCCTACTCCCCACCATCCTCCTTCCTCCTCCTTGGCAACTATCACTCATAAAAATTGTTCTATGAGTTTGGAGTATTTTATGTACCTCTTTT
>NC_048230.1:17714243-17739821 GCF_002007445.2 Ailuropoda melanoleuca | reverse complement strand
TTGCTGTGCCCTCTGCCCCTCACCCTTTCCTCTGTGTATTCCCTCTACCCATGTGTAGATATCTACTTATTATCTTTGATAGTTCAGCTAAATGGCTCCTCCTAAGAAAGGTTTATCCTAACCACCTTGTCCAAAGTAACCTCCTTACACACCATCACCAGTGCTTTTCATGGTCTAAAATTACCTCAGAGATCTGTCTGCATATTTATTATTTATCTTCCTCCTATAATATTCACATAGGAGTGGGATGATATTGTCATCCTGTTCACAGTTAAAGGCACAACACCTAAAACATTCTTAGTGGATAATGAACATAACATGCATAAGAAATATCTTTGAGGGGAACCTGGGTGGCACAGCGGTGAAGCGTCTGCCTTCGGCTCAGGGCGTGATCCCGGCGTTATGGGATCGAGCCCCACATCAGGCTCTTCTGCTGTGAGCCTGCTTCTTCCTCTCCCACTCCCCCTGCTTGTGTTTCCCTCTCTCGCTGGCTGTCTCTATCTCTGCTGAATAAATAAATAAAAATTCTTTAAAAAAAAAAAAGAAAGAAAAGAAATATCTTTGAGGGGTACCTAGGTGGTTTAGTTGGTTAAGCGTCTAACTTTGGCTCAGGTCATGATCCCAGGGTCCTGGGATCAAGCCCCATGGCGTCAGGCTCCCTGTTCAGCCGAGAGCTTACTTTGCCCTCTTTCTCTGCCCCCCCACCCCCCACTCTTGTTCTCGCTTGCTCAAGCTCTCTCAAATAAATAGAATAAATATTTTTTAAAAAAAGAAATTATCTTTGATACAGGCTTGAAATGTATATTCCTACACCCAAAACTGAACACTAATTTCAAATCTCTGTGATAGGACTTGTAACTCAGAATTTCTAACATGAAACCCAGGTTACTCCAAAGACAGTGTAATGTGGGCATTGCTCTAAGGATAATACTTTCTCTCTATATATGAACATTTCCTCACCAAATAACAGTATAAGATAATATGTCATAATCTAGATAATATTCTATAATAGATTCTTAGTAGAAGTAATAGTTGTTGTATTTCATTAGGATAGATGACCAGAGGAAAAGATAACTCATAAAGAAATTTCTATTGTGCCTCTCCTTCATTCACTACTGATTTGTCCGTGTTGTTGTATTTATTTTCTTGCATAGTTCTAATTGAGAGTATAAACAAGAAATTGAGAATTCTCCCTCTATCCCAATAATTCTCTTTCTCACTCTACTGAAATCCATACTTCCTTATAAATACTTCTCAAATTAAGCGCTATCTGCCTAGTTTTATCACTGTTCCCCTATATTTGGGCCACATTTTTTTTTTTGAGAAGATAGTAAAGAGAATTCTCACATATTCCCTCTTCTCACACAGTTTCCCCTATTATGAACATCTTGCATCAGGGTGGCACATCTGTTCCAATTAACTAACCAATAGTGATACATTATTATTTGCCAAAGTCCATAGATTATATTAAGCCTGACTCCCTGTGCTGTAGGTCTATGGATTTTGCCAAATGCATATGGTCACGTATCCACCATTACCCCACCATATTGAAGAGTTTCACAGCCCTAAAAATCCCCTGTGCTCCACCTATTCATCCTTCCCTCTCCCCTAGCCCCAGCAACTACTGATCTTTTATTATCTCTATAGTTTGTCTTCTCTAGAAGGGCATATAGATGAACTACTCAGTATATAGCCTCTCCATACTGGCTTCTTTCACTTAGCAATATACGTTCAACATTCCTCCAGGTCTTTTTGTGGCTTAATAGTGCATTTCCTTTTATTTCTGAATACTGTTCCACTGCATAGATGTACCTCAGTTTGTCTATCCATTCACCTATCGAGGGACATATTGATTGCTTCTAGGCTTTAGAGACTATGCATAAAGCTTCTATAAATTTGTGTGCATATTTCTGTGTAGCATATTTTGTTAAAAGTTGTGATCATTTCTAACGAGTCTGTGTCTGGTGTTTGAACCAGTACTTTCCTTCATTCATTCACTCCATCACCAAGGTGACCTTTCTAAAATATAAATCTGTCATTGTCAACATTCTGCTGAAAAACTTCCATGTACTCAGTGATGCTCATATCGTTCCTTAGCAAGATACAAATGGGTTTTTATCCTATCCCAGAAGACCTCTCTGGTTTTATGTCATACCCCTGTGCCACAGGTACCCTCCGTCCTCCAGACACAGGAAAACACCTGTCTTCCCAGGATTTAGCTGTTACTCCTCTGGTGTCTGCTGATCTCTGGGCCTAGCACACACTTTCCTGTTAATATCAGCCCCTTGATTTCCTACGGAACATCTCTCTTCAACGACGTTGTCAATCCCAAGATAACTTATCTCCTCTGCATCCCCACAGCACCTGCAGCAATGCCTATGACACTATCCACATCAGGGCACTGGAGTCACATGTTTGTTTCTCCCCCTCACTGGATTATAGAAGCACATTGTATGTTTGATGGTAGTTTACTTAAGTTGGAGAGTTAATAAATGAGGTTTTGGGAGGGGTACTGGATGCATCAGCAGACCAGGCATTGAGTCGAAGCTCTGGTACTTACTAGCTTGTTACATGAGTTCTTATAAATCAACCAATGCTTCAATACCAGTTTTCTATTTGAAATGTTACAGTGTTATTCTCTGTTTCACAGTTGCTACAAATATTAAATAGTGTTTGAAGATTCCTGTAAGCTGTAAAGTGCTATTGTGAAATATTTCAATGGGTTTTTGACTACAAAAACTTAAAAGTTAGTAACAGGGCAAGCCCTATCAAAAAAAAAGGGAAAAAAACTATCAATAAATTATAATCATAAACTTTCAATAGCTAGAGCAGACCTTAGAGGTCATTTCCTCCAAACCTTTAATTTTTCAGATGAGGAAACTGTGATCATAATAGGTTAAATGGGCTGCCTAAAGTCACACAGCAATGATGGAGTTGAACCTGAAGCAGAATTCAACATGGCTGAAGGGTTACAGTTAAGGAAGATTTGTTATCCTGTAATGGGATGAATCTTAAAAATCATTAGAGCGTTAAAAAATTTAAAATTTCTCCAGTCTCTTTACAACTTTAAAAGAAAATTTACTTTCCAGAGATGATTCAATCCCCAGGAGAAATTCAACTTCAGGGTTTTATTAACCTGACCATGGACATGCTTGAACTTCTTTTGGAGCCATTCCTGATAAAGTAGATAGATTACTACGGTTGGGAAGCTGCCATTTAGAAATCATATACTGTAAATACAATTTATATAAAACATATATAATAAACGTATTCATTAGGAACTCAGGATCAGAGAAGAGCCCAAATCTTTACATTAAACAGCCCCTACCACTACCCGAACCTACCTTTACTTGTCTGGCTTTACTCTTTTAAATTAAAACTTTGATCCATATTGCAAAATAAATATCCCATGGGATAAAAGCACTTTCCAGTACAGAGGGGGCAAGAGAGAAAGGTGGGGGCAAAAAGCAGACAGAGGCAATGAAGTTTTGAAAAATTACTTTGTTAACATCAGGAGTGGAAAAACAACTATCACTTAAAACTGACTGTGGTCACTCTGCTAGGAAAATAACATTTAAATTTTCTGTTGGATCAATAGCACAATGTTCAGGGAATTGAATTAACGATTTATGGTGATTTATGTTTCACAAATGATTTGGAGGAATGAGGAAGAGAGGAGCACAAAGAGGGAGAGAAGTCTTGCACCGTGCAGGAGGCCATGTCAATGTATTGTTAGAGTGGACTGGGGTGAGGTTAATGCTGAGACAGAAAGCAGAATATCTGTAAGAGGACAGACTTGAGGGAGAACAAGAATTTAGCAGAACTACCAAACAAAAAAATCAGAATGTAAGTTATTAGGGTGAGAAGTCCTCCATTTGTCCCTGGAGTTATTGAAAGTAATGCCGACGTTCTACTGCAGGTGATATTCAATTCAAACCACTTCTATTTTAAATCTTAAAGACAAGGTGACTCGGTACCCCTGGGTGGTACAGTCAGTTAAGGGTCCCACACTTGGTTTTGGCTCAGGTTGTGAGCTCAGGTCAGGCTTCACATGGAGTCTGCTTAAGACTCCCTCCTGCCAGCTCCCCTCCCTGCCACCTGGGCTTCCATACACGCTCTCTCTCTCTCTAAAATAAATAAGTAAATCTTTTAAAAATTAAAAAATAAATAAAGACAAGGTGACTCTAGCATTGGAGGCTATCAAGGCCCTTGGCCCTCAGGTGTACCTACTTGGTGTTTTATTTTGTAGGCAAAGTTCAAGTGCTGACTTCACTACTCAATAATAAGAGACATGCTTAAGAACATGAGTGGGTATTCAACTCTCTGAACCTTACCAAGTGTGCATGACTCAAATCTTTTTCTTTCAACCTTGGAAAGTAATAGACTAGGAATGTAGCCTGATTGAGTAAGAAAACAACTAGAGACGATGCTACAGAGCTCAGGTGAAGACCCACCTCTTCACTAACCAGGTGTGTGACTTGGACAAGTCAGACAGCTTCCCTAGACTCACTGTTCTCATCTTTAAATGAAGGAAATGGGACCAGATCAATGGTTTTCAAACCATTTTTAAGTGGCCTGTACTGTATTGTGTGCTCAATAAATATTATATTTTATAGAAGTAATAAGTGAGCAAAACTTAGATTAAGATAGGCACTCTTTGTTTTATTTTGACAACAAAATCCAGTGGTAGTTAATACTTGGGGTGGAAGGGAGTAAATTAAAATTTAAAATTCTGACAAAGTTTAAAGAAAAGTCAGAAAATAATTCTGAATTTTCAGTATATATAATCTATGTTTTATTATTTATTTGTTTAAAAAAATAATTTAGAAGGACAATACCAGTCTCTGAGTCTCCTAAAAATGGGGCATGGGGCCACTGGCTCAAAAAATAATGCAGTCAGGCATAACCTTGTCATACCAATTTACTTCCTTTCTCCTCTATTTTCCTTTCACACCTCATTTTCAATTTTTAGTACTGATTTAGAAGCCACATAATGTTATTCTGCACTCCTCTATCATTAATAAAAGCAATTTAAATTAATCTTTCTTTTTGATTTGGGGGGCACTGGTGAGCACTGCTGAGGTAAGGGCATTACTGGAGTGGGCTGCACATGGGGAACAATGTAGTTCTGGAAAGGGTTGAGCAGGGTCATCACTCACTAAGAAATAATTCTTATCTTCTGCTAAAATGTAATTAAATCTAAAGCAAAACTGTGTGAAGACTTTTTGAATGTAATAAATCTTTTCACTCAATAAAAAATTTTTTTTAAATATTTTCAATTCATAAGTTTATCCCAATTCAGAAATCTAGGGTGTCTGTTTTGCATAGGTGTGGAATAGGAGAAGTATATTGTATTTGGCATCCAAAACCCACATTCTAATTCTGAATGTACAACGTGCTCATGTGTAACCTTGGGCACATTACGAAACCTTTCTAAAATCTCAGTTTTCTGCCTTGTAAACTTGTACTGTGATTCCTATACAATAAGACAATTCTATGGATCCAAGAGATAGTTTATTTAACGTATTCATCAGGCTCTCCACAGAAGCTAAGCACTGCTCTAGGTACCCAGGGCACAGCAAGACTAACCAGATGTGATCACCGCCATTACAGGGTTCACATTCTAGTGGGAAGACACCGTCAATGACAATAACACTGAACATAAGTTCTACAAAGGAAATATAACAGATTGAGGGGCACAGAGAGTAATGGAAGTATGGGACGTTGTTCATCAAGGGCGGTTGGAAAGAACCTCTGCAATAAGGGGATATTTGAACAGCAAGGTCTATTTTTATAACAAATAACAGAAACCTGATTAAAACTAGTTTAATCCTGGGGCGCCTGGCTGGCTCAGTCGGTTAAGCATCTGCCTTCAGCTCAGGTCATGATCTCAGGGTCCTGGGGTCAAGGCCCACAGTGTGTTGTCAGGATCCCTGCTCAAGGAAGCCTGTTTTTCCCTCTGCCCCCTCCCCTTGCTCATGCATGCGCTCTTTCTCTCAAATAAATAAGTAAAATCTTTAAAAACAAAACAAAACAAAAACAAAAACAAACCCAACTAGTTCAAGCCCTATTGTGGTCTCCAATACTTATATTGACTACCCCTGAAAAGTCTCACTCAGAACGATTATATTCAGCAGTCCAAACCATGACATCAAGATTCTCCCACTCTCTCCTCATTGCTAGACTTCACTTTCTTCCTCTTTGTCCTTACTCTCAGGCAAGTTTTCTTATTTTTTTCAAATCCCAGAAAATACATTCCCCAGACTTTTAAGGCTTACATGTCCTTAGAACTTATTAATTCAGAAGTGACCATTTATTTATTTATTTATTTATTTATTTATTCATTTATTATTTTTTCCTCCAATAGTTCCAGGCAAAGTTTCAAGAAGGTTATTTTTGCCTGGCCTGAAACATGTGCCTCTTCGTGAATTAATCACCATGGCCACTAAAATATTAATGATGATTTGTAATTGATTTACTTTTAAACACAATTTTAAGAGATGTGATTTTTTAAATATTTCTTTGTTCTTGTTCTGTCCATGTTAACTCTACTCTTTCATGTCAGGTGTTTTTTGTTGTGTTTGTTTGTTTGTTGTTTGTTTTTTCCTAAATTATATGGTGATTCTGAACTTCCCTGATCATATTTATAAATGAAGTACCAGGTTGATTATTAGAGGTCTGTGTTGTCTTGGTATTTGTGAAGCTGGTTTCTGCAATGGGCTTGCTTAAATAGGAGTGCTAACTGTAGTCTTTCTAAGTGACCCAGACATATTCAGGTAAGCAGCTCTCCTTTTAAGCTGCATTGGTGGAGAGTATGTAGGCAACACTGGATTTGCCTTTATTATCAACTTATCAACTGTTCTGGGGGCAAAATGCTTTGTCTTTTGTGGAATCCTGGCATATATTTTTGCATTTGCTTTGTTTTTGTTGGTCTTTAAACCCCATGCAATGGGTTCCCTCCAGAGAGTTATTTATTTAGGAAACTCTCATTGCCTTAGTCCAGGGATAGACTCTGCATTCTGTGTGCTTAGAAAGGGGTGGAACATGGTTCACTGGCTGTTCAGCAGGTGGTCCCTGAATTACGAAAGTGTTTTTTCTCCTTATATATTTCGTATGTGTCACTAATAGCTTTAGGAAGAAGAAAGTAGTTGGAAGAGAGAAGCAGACAGTCTTGTTTTTAAAGCNTTTTTTCTCCTTATATATTTCATATGTGTCACTAATAGCTTTAGGAAGAAGAAAGTAGTTGGAAGAGAGAAGCAGACAGTCTTGTTTTTAAAGCTGGGCATTATCTGGGTGCAGGTGTCCATGTCAAGGGTTCTGCCAATGCTCAGGAGTTAATTCCTAACTATTCTGACCACTGCCTGGATTGCATTTCTCCAGTTTGAATGCTATCTGGATGTTCACAAAAACTTCATTAGCTCATCATTGGAGATGTGTTCCCAATGTAGAATGTGTGCAGGAGTGGGGGCAAGAAGGAACCAGGTACTGCGACTGGTTTGCCTACTCTGCCTTGGATAGCATGAGGCTCATTACCTAAGACCTGACAGAAGAAAGTGATGTACCTCTTGGAAATCCCTCTGGTTTACAGGAGTATCTCATGAGGACACACTCATTTCCTAACTATTCTCTATTCTACTTCAATTCTTCTAAGTTCCCCCCTTCTTTTCGCTTTCTAGCATTTTTTTCTTTTTTACTCCTCATCTAATCTCTTTTTGATTTTTGAAAACTCCAAGGCCCCAAGAGTCCTCTGAATATCATGAATCCCACTGATATGTACCCTCACCCAGTTCTGCCGTTCCAGATAGAGAAGGGCATTCATTGTAATGAAGCACAGTGAATGCTCTTCCTTGCAATCTCATCTCCAGGTGCCTATGCACTTACATAGTTACACGCACTTACACACACACACAAGCACATACACAAGCACATACACAAGCACATGCGGGCAGGCAAGCAGGAAAGAATGAGTTCATTCCCTAAAGACCATGGGACAGAACTTTCACACAGCCCTGTGGCCAGTTTCTCTGAGAGTTTCTAAAATTAAGCACCTTGCCAAAAAGACAAATTTCCTTCAGAAAATTCACATCTAGTATACAACAAAAATTTCTGCTTCTCTAATTAAAGCCACTCTGATCCTTCTTTTTCTGTACTAATCTCATTGGCCTTCTTACGATGAGATAATTCTCTTCTTCCCAGTACTGCATTGCTTTACAGAGCATTTTATATTACCTATTAATGAATGCTACTTTACCCACATTACTTCTAATTACAAAGCTCCCCACCACAGTATGAGAGGTGCCCCCTTTCATGTGTTAATTTCTCCAAGATTCTTCTGGGAAGAATAGTTCTCTCTGTTTCCCAAAGTATTTTTCCNCTTTAGGAAGAAGAAAGTAGTTGGAAGAGAGAAGCAGACAGTCTTGTTTTTAAAGCTGGGCATTATCTGGGTGCAGGTGTCCATGTCAAGGGTTCTGCCAATGCTCAGGAGTTAATTCCTAACTATTCTGACCACTGCCTGGATTGCATTTCTCCAGTTTGAATGCTATCTGGATGTTCACAAAAACTTCATTAGCTCATCATTGGAGATGTGTTCCCAATGTAGAATGTGTGCAGGAGTGGGGGCAAGAAGGAACCAGGTACTGCGACTGGTTTGCCTACTCTGCCTTGGATAGCATGAGGCTCATTACCTAAGACCTGACAGAAGAAAGTGATGTACCTCTTGGAAATCCCTCTGGTTTACAGGAGTATCTCATGAGGACACACTCATTTCCTAACTATTCTCTATTCTACTTCAATTCTTCTAAGTTCCCCCCTTCTTTTCGCTTTCTAGCATTTTTTTCTTTTTTACTCCTCATCTAATCTCTTTTTGATTTTTGAAAACTCCAAGGCCCCAAGAGTCCTCTGAATATCATGAATCCCACTGATATGTACCCTCACCCAGTTCTGCCGTTCCAGATAGAGAAGGGCATTCATTGTAATGAAGCACAGTGAATGCTCTTCCTTGCAATCTCATCTCCAGGTGCCTATGCACTTACATAGTTACACGCACTTACACACACACACAAGCACATACACAAGCACATACACAAGCACATGCGGGCAGGCAAGCAGGAAAGAATGAGTTCATTCCCTAAAGACCATGGGACAGAACTTTCACACAGCCCTGTGGCCAGTTTCTCTGAGAGTTTCTAAAATTAAGCACCTTGCCAAAAAGACAAATTTCCTTCAGAAAATTCACATCTAGTATACAACAAAAATTTCTGCTTCTCTAATTAAAGCCACTCTGATCCTTCTTTTTCTGTACTAATCTCATTGGCCTTCTTACGATGAGATAATTCTCTTCTTCCCAGTACTGCATTGCTTTACAGAGCATTTTATATTACCTATTAATGAATGCTACTTTACCCACATTACTTCTAATTACAAAGCTCCCCACCACAGTATGAGAGGTGCCCCCTTTCATGTGTTAATTTCTCCAAGATTCTTCTGGGAAGAATAGTTCTCTCTGTTTCCCAAAGTATTTTTCCATTTGATAAATATTTATTGTGTATTCATTGAGAACCAATACTGGGGCTGGAGAGAGAGAGAGAGAGAGAGAGAGAGAATGAGATAAAGTCCTTGTCCCTGGGAGATTCAATTATAGTAGGAGAGACAGATGAGAAACAAGTAAACAAAATATTAACAGATTTTGATACATTTATGTGAAAAATTAGAGATAGTGGCAAAACTCTCAAGAGGACATACTTGGATAGGGCTGTCAGATGAGGGGATAACTTTTGGGTTAAGACCTGAAAAATAAAACAAAAACAAGAATATGAATAGTTGAGCAGGGGGCCTTTCCGGGCAGAGGAACAGCAGATGCAAAGTCCCTACAAAGTCTCACTCACACACACACACACACACACACACACATACACACACACACACACACACAAGACATGTTCTTGAAAGTAATATGAGGCTTATGAAATAAAAGCAGAAGGAAAAAGAGGAAAGATGGCATTAGATAAAATGAGAAAATTCTACAGAGGTCAAATAGATTAGGGCATGGTAATGAGCTGATTTCATTCTAAGCATAAGAGGAATCTATCAACGGATCTTTAAGGGGAGGGGGTAGGTTACAACCTGAATTATGTCCTAAAAATATATCTCCAGCTGTTCTATGGAGATTGGATTTTCCGGAAATAAAAATAAAGCAGGGAGATCAGGTAGGATGCTCTTCCATTAGCTTATTCAAGCAATAAAAGTCTGGAAGAGCGGCATTGCAGAGGGCAAGAAACAGAGTGAGTTTAGACATAGATATTCTAGAATAGAACAAATAGGGGTTCCTGGAAGATTAAATGTGAGTGACAAGGAAAGGAAAAATCAAGCATAGCCAAACTGTAACCTTCCTCTCGATCTTTATTATTACTGTTTTTAAAGTCATTTAACCTCTCTGTGCCTTTGCTTCCTCGACTTTAAAATGAGGGAAGATTTACCTAGCTCAAAAAATTGTTATTAATTTAATCTTAGTTAATATGTAACAGTACGTGGCATATACTGTGTGCTCTTTAAGTGTCGCTTTCTCTCATCATTGAAATACATTATTATCATNTTAATTTAATCTTAGTTAATATGTAACAGTACGTGGCATATACTGTGTGCTCTTTAAGTGTCGCTTTCTCTCATCGTTGAAATACATTATTATCATTATTATTATAATCAGTTCAAAGTCGCCTCTATTTTTCAGTTACCTTTCCAATTTTTCTGTCTGCTCTTCCTCTCCCTATGTTTCAGCACTGTTATAAAAGTATTCTTTCCCACGTATTTTTTTTTTTTCCGACATTGCAATTCTGGCATTTTCTTCCTAAGGAGAATAGGAAGATAGATTAAGCTTGTATGCTCAGGACATTATCTTGAATTGGAAAGTATCTGTAATTTTTGTATTACTGAATGATATATATGACTGCTTTCTCCCAATATGAAAGAAGTAATGAAACATTCTGACCCGAGGAGCCATGACTTCCAATAATTATGTGCATTTAAGAGAAAAAAGAAAACCACTTCTCACTTGAATGGGGGTTTATGTAGCAGAACTGGGCTCCANATGACTTCCAATAATTATGTGCATTTAAGAGAAAAAAGAAAACCACTTCTCACTTGAATGGGGGTTTATGTAGCAGAATTGGGCTCCAGTTGGACACGGTGCTGAAGACAAGCAATTTTCTATCCAAAATATTCAGAAAAGTCTGAGATTTAGAACAAGCTTAAAAACAAATGACCAACAGAACTACCATCCAGGTATTAGAAAGGTTTGATGTGAGAGGTGAACTAAGGAGTGGCAACAATACTGATAAAAATCAGAGAATGCAACAAAAGCTTCAGGATCAGGAAAGTAAGATCATCCAGCATCAGGTAGGGGGGCAGTGGTCACCATATGCTTTTCAGTCCTGTTTTTAATGCCACGGTGTATAGGTGAGTCAGCCTTGCTTGAAATGCCTACCATGTCTTACATTTCACCATGTTACACATCTCAATTATCCTGGTCATTGCTTAACACAGTAGCTCATCTGGTATTTTATTTTCATCTAGTACCTCCATTACTCTATTATTATGAGCCTCCCCTTCCCAGACCCAATCTTCTACTACCCTGCTTCCTATTAATATATCTAGTGATGTCTGAACCCTTATATTACCAAAAAAGGGCATAACAAGACTAATCTATTCCCAGAATATTAGCTCATTCACATTGCCTTTTCTGAAACTTGGTTCAAGCTAATGATGCCTTTTCTAGTTCAACATAAGGTTGTATCTTATTGAATGGTCCAGGAACACCGGACTTCTTCAGTCATTAGCTATTGTGTTCTATAAAGGTCAAATAGATTAAATCAGTTGAAAATGTTCGAATATTCCATATTCCTATAGATTCTGTCTGCTTCAGTCATTTATTTTAAGAAGCGTTAACACTTCTAATTATATATTTATTTTCCGCTTTAATCCTGCCAGTTTTTATTTCATGCATATTGAAGCTCTGCTATTAGGTACATACACATTTAAGATTATTTTGTCTTTCCGATGAACTGACTATTTTAGCATCAGGAAATGCTTATGTTTACTTCTGGAAATACTTCTTGTTTGAAATCTACTTTCTTTGATATTAAGTGTCTCTATTAAGAGACACTCTAGTTTTTTATGATTGGTATTTTCATGATAATATCTTCCTACCACTTTAACTTATCTGATGGTATGTATGACTGTCTTTTGTAAATAGCATATACTTAGGTTACTTAGGTTACTGAGGTCTTGCTTTGTTATTTAGAACGATAATCTCTGCCTTTTAACTAGAGTGTTTTATCTATTTACATTTAATGTAGTTTTGTGGTTGACTATAAGACTGTTGATAACTGTTTTCTCTTTTAACTATCTGTTCTTTGTTGTATTTTTCCTCCTTTCTTAATTTCTTTTTGGTTAAGTGTGCATTTGTTCAGTATTCAGACAAGATCGGGCACGTTCAGGGTGGTATGGCCATAGACTGTTTAGTATTCAATTTTGTCTTCCCAATTGACTTTTTTTGCTAATGTTTGTTCTGGAGATGACAACTGCTACTTTAACTTTTCACTACTACAAGTTAATATTATACCACTACACATAAAATTCCTTCAGTATTACAACAGTATAATTCAATTTAATATCCCCACACTTTTATACTATTTTTGAAATATATCTACCTTGTACATGTGTTTTAAACCCAACAATACATTATCATTTTCACTTTAAATAATTATCTCTTTAATACATTAAGAAGCAAAAAAGGTGTATGTCTTTTATATCCAACCACATATTCATCAGTTCTGGCTCTCTTCATTCCTTTGTGTAAATAATTTTTCTCCAATCTCAAGAACTCCCTTAACATTTCTTGTGGTAGAGTTATGCTAGTGATAAATTCCCATAGCTTCCATCTGAAATGCCTTGATTTCACTTTTACTTTTAAAGGATATCAATATCATACGTAGAATTCTAGTTTGAGGTTTTTTTTTTCCTTTCAACATTAAGAAAAATGACCCATTTATTTATGACTTGCAACCTGATGAGAAACCAGTAGCCATTCTTATCACTTCCCCCGTGGTATCATAATGTGTCTCTTTTCCTCTGCTGCTTTCAAATTTTTTACTTTATCATTGGTTCTCAGCAAAAGAACTATGATCATGCCTAACTATGATTATCCTACTTGATATTGCTGGGCTTCTTGGTTTTATGAATTGATATTTTTCATAACATTTGGAAATTTTTCTGCCATTATTTATTCAAATATTTTTCTGTTCCAATCTCTCTCCATTTCTACTGTAACTCCAATTACACATATAATATTTGATATTGCCCACAGATCACTGAGCATCATTCAGCCTTTTCTCTATGTTTCAGTTAGGATAGTCTTGAAGTTCTTCTTCAAATTTAATATTTAAGTCTTCTTAAGTCTCCCATCTCTAGGTAAGACTATCCAGTAAATTTCATTTCAGATTTTACAATTTTCAGGTCAAGAATTTCCATTTCTCTACTGAGATCCCCTCTAGTTCCTTATTATATTTATCTTTTCTTACAAAATACTTAAATATATTCATAATAATCATTTTAAAGTCTTTCTTATAATTTCAAGATCTCTATTATCTTGTCTGTTTCTATAGATTCTTTATTCTGGTTTTGAGTCATACTTTCCTGCTTCTTGAAAAATCTAGTAATATTTGATGATATGATACACACTTTACGTGCTACATTGTTGAGAATATAGATTTTGATGCTTTCCCTTTAAAGACTGTAAAATTTTGATTTGTTAGAAAATTAATTTATTAGTACCTCAGCTTCATTTTTTTGAGCCTTATTTTTCAGGTTTGCTAGTTAGAATTCCAATGTCTTATTTGGAATCTATTTACTCTCACAGTTCCCCATGATCTATTATCTGCAAAGTCTGTAGTCAGAGAATCACCCTAAGAATGAACTGCTTAATGTTTCCTAGAAACATCAAGATAATTCCTATGCAGATTTCTGGATCTCCTACTTTGTGCAGCTTCCTCTTTTCTGATAGCTTGCCCAACACCTGGATCTAGTCTTCCCAGGAACTCCAAATTCTGATCTCTGTCTTCTCAGCTTAGCAGATGTTCTACTCAGTGTAGGCTCCACATCCCTACACTGAGGTCTAAAGGTACCTTCAGGCAAAAAGCCAACACAATTGTAGGACTCATTTTCTGTTTTCCTTATCTCTGGAATCATAGCCCTGTGCTCCGTATTGTCCAATGTCTGAAACCAGTTGCTTCATACATGTTGCCTGGATTTTTTGTTGTTTATGGTAGAAGAACCAACCTGGAATCAGGCACTCAGTCAGAGCTGGAAGAAGAAGTCCTAAAGGTGCTCTTTCTTATCACCCTACTTACATCAGGACCCCTATAAAGTATAAAATACTCTGTTCCTTTTATTATCAAGCCATTTTGTTATACATAAACACCTCCTCACCACAGTCAATAAACAATTTCCTGGTCTTTGACTCTCACTGACTGAAAAATTTAGCCCCTAGTTTACAGAATTTTTTACCCTCTGTGTCATCAATACCTTAAAAAACTCCAAAATCCGTCTAGTGACATAAAGCATCCTGATCCTCAGTTCTCTGATTTTTCTTTAATAGTTTTCTGTTCTTCTTCAGGTCTGTGACCCACTTTTATAGCTGCTCTCTGTATTTTGTCATCACTTGAAATATATTCTATTTCTTAAATAAAATTCAGAAATCTGGGTTTTCAAACACAGCCTCCTGTTCTTTTACTAAACTACTCCCAGATCTTCAGCCATCTGACTTTCTTAGAACCTCTAGTATATATATGTACATCCACTTTCTCCCTAGCACCTCCTTCTGACTGAATTTCTTTTGCCATGCAGAGATTCCATTTTAACAACATTCGTCAATACCCTCAGCAACCTTATTTATTTGATTTGTTGTGCCCTACCCTACCCAACGCCCTCTCCCCCCTTACTATTCAGCACTCAGCAATCCAACAGCTATGTCAAATGTTCGGTGAAATGTTCTTGCTAAGACATTTGCTCAATCCAACAGGTATTTCTATCTTTAACTTACCTGACTTCAGGCAGTATCTGACATTGCTGATCATTCTTACTTCCTAGAGCATTCTAATTTTTTTTTTATTTCTGTGAAATCACATTCTCTGGGTTTCCTTCTACCCTTTGGGTATTCTTTCTTACTATACATGTTTTTATTTTCTTTCATTTTAAGTGTTTTTAAAAAATCTTAAATTCCAGGTTCTCCTCTCTTCTAAGTCTTCTTATCTCTATGTATTCTTCCTGATCTCATTACTCCGATGCGTTTAATACACTTGCGGATTATTTATGAATCTCCATCTTCAGCTGAAACCTGTCTCCTCAGTACCAGATCGATTCAGCTACTAAAATATCCACAGGAATCCTGGATTCAACACATACAATATTTATCTCCTCTTCTGCTTTTTAAGCCAGTCATCCTATATTTCTTAGCTCAACATAGCACAGCCAGTGGGGCCCCGAGATGAAGAACTCCAGGGACAACCATTCATTTTACAGTAATCAAGAGAGTATAGTTTACATAAAATACAACTTAAAAGGTGCCCTCCCTGCCCTGGTTCGTATAATATGGTCATCTATCTATCTGAGTCAAAATTCCTTTTATTCTTGACTCTTTTCATCCTATCATCACTGTCAGTTCCAGTCCTAGATTTCTCTTTACTCCGTCTTCCTCTTAATTTTCAATAGAACTCCCCTAGTCCAGACACTGTCACGTTCCTGATTCTTTTAATATGAAGCCCATGCTTCTTTATACTATATTTGAAATCTTCACATCCTGTCCCCACTTACCACTCTGGTTTCAACTCTAGCTACTTTTTCTTAGTCTTACTCTACAATTCATTCATACTGAAAGTTTCTTAGCTGTGCTACACTTCCTCTTTCCTCTACATTTCGAGTCATGTTTTTCCCTCTCTTTGGAATAATATATTTATTCTCTTTAAGAGAAAGGCTTAGCTTAGTCCTCCTGAAGTTCTTAGACAAAGATTTATGTCAAAGCAGTTTATTTAGGAGAAGATCTTAGAAGAAATGGGAGGAAGGTGGGTGAGACAGAAGGAAAAGTAGGTAAAACAGGATATATTATGATTATGTTACCATATGGGCAATGAGAACTCAATTCTACTGGGAATATTTGAGACATAGCGTAGAATACAACTCAGAATAGTCCCACATAAGAAGCAAGGTAGCTGGACTACCCATTTTCCATCTCTTGTCCCTCCTTGACTGAATATTTCCTGAGGGAACAGCTCTCCAACACAACCAAGGACCAACTGAGCAGGCCTGAGAAATCACTGTGGTTGAGCATCAGGTGCTAGAAGTAGATCATCAGCAAACACTAAGAAGGTATATGGAAAGCCAAATCTTATGACCAATACCCTTTTAATATCCCTTACCCCAGCCCCTTTTGAATTCCTTATTTATCTCACCATTTAGCACATATTAGGAAAAATCACAATTAAACAATAAATTACAATAAACCATGCCTAGTTCAACACGATTTTCCTAAAACCTGACCCATAGTAGTTACTTCCTATAACTTGATTAAATTCTCTTTTATTGAATGGGGTATTTCACATTTGGTAGCAATGATTACATCTTTTTAAAATTGTACCAGGTATTACAGACTTTTGTTTGCTACTTTCTGCCTCATTCAGGTAGAAAGATTGGTATTTGGAAATGAATTTGCATTAAGTGCAAGTCACTGTTTAAGACATCAAAAGTTAATTGTTAAAACATGGTTTTCTTACATCAAGTAACCTGTATCTAGGTTGCTCTTTATCATTAACCTTCTATCCTGAAATGCTGTTTCAAAGACTTCCTTCGAATGCTCACATTTGAGAAATGCCAGAAGACAAACATTTATGTTATAAAATAAGTGGAAATGTCATTTTTAATATGTTCTGAGTGCTTGGCACCTATACTGATTGGGCCTAATCATATTGTGTGGTGAGATTTCCTCTCCAGAGATAACTAATTGGAATGACACAGTTGTAACAGTGAATTCTGGGTGAAATAATCAGACATTTTTAATCTGAATGGAAGGCTTCTGTGTCAAATGTTGCAGAGCTGAAATGTTATGTGTTGTTTTCAGATTTATGTACCCCGAAAGTTTAGTTCTCCTTTTTTCTTCACAGCTTCCATTTTTTTTTGGCAAGAAAAATCATCACTCCTTTCCCCTGCTCCAAACATTTCATGGTCCCCATTACCAAAAGGGAGAAGTCCCGTGTCTCTATCCTCAAGAGAACTACTGCCATATTTTTGTTTCTCATTTTCTATACTTCACTGGTAACAATTTAGTATTTTGAGGCTCCAATTAATTTTGCATGCCTATCACTGTACTTGGTATTTCACACATGTATCATATTTAACTCTTAGAGCAAATGAGAATAATTATGTATGTGGTAACAGATTTAGATTGAATGTGTAGAAAGCCTGTAGAGCTAGGATGCGATTCCAAGTCTAACTCAAAGCCAGGACCCTTATCCTTTACATCCTAATGACTACTCCAAGATTCCTCTGCAGGAATTAACAAAGAGCATCTCCCTATAATATTGCAAAGTCCCTTCTAGAATGACTTCATAGATGAGAAAACTGAGATATCATAAGATGAAGAAATTTTCCTGAAGTCATGTAGCCACTAAGGGGTCAGTCCTGATTCAAGAAACTTATATGTGGATACAAAATCTATTCTTTTTCCACTTTACCATATATTATTTTTATCTGGGAAATTCTCCCCTTTAACCTTCCCCCAATCAAAACTCTACCTATTCTCCAAGTCCCTGCTTACATACTACTCCCCTGAGCTCCTTCCTCTGAACTCCAACAGAACTTATCAAATGTATGCTCATGCTCGTTGCCTTGCATCATGATGAAATCTTTAAAAAAATACAAATAGGCTGTGCGTAATATATAGAATATTTATATATACACTACCTCATTTGATCCTCAAATTTGTCTTCATTATCCCACTTTTACAGAACAGATTGGTGACTTGCTCAGAAACCATGCATCTGCTTTGTTGTCAAGTTTTGATTTGAACCCATCTAAATGGGTGTGAAATGTGCAGGTCCACTTATACATGATATATACACACACACACACACATACAGTACTGTAAGTGTATTTTCTCTTCTTTATGATTTTCTTAACATTTTTTTCTCTAGCTTACTTTATTGTAAGAATACAGTATATAATATATATAACATACAAAGTATGTGTTGACTATTTATGTTATTAGTAAGGCTTCCAGTCATCAGTAGCTATTAGTACTTTAGTCTGGGGGGAGTCAAAATTTATACACAGATTATCAACTGCATGTGGTGGGATCAGTGCCCCTAACCCCCAAGTTTTTCAAGGGTCAACTGCATATTTTTGCACTGGCAAAAATTAGAAATTAGAGAATAAATTCCTATGACCATGATGATTCTTACCTCAAGAGTGTAGGAAATGAAGAGGAAGAAGGAACAGTAAAGAGAAAAGGTAAAAACAAAACTAAGAAGACATAATGACCTTGAAGCCAATGAAGGAAATACATCAAGAAGGATGTGGTGAGCATTTAGCTCAAAGGTAAAGCAGAATGAGGACTGATAACTGATCACTGGATTTGGCTATACAGAAGTCACGGGTGATCATCACCAGATCGCTTTGAAGTGGATTCAAGGGAGAAGGGGAAAGTGGATTTAAAGAAAAGGCCTACAGTTAATAGATGTCCAGAGAAACAAATAATTGGAATGGTAGCCAGCACTGGAAGAGACATCATGGGAAGTTTGTTTGTTTGTTTTAAGATGGTATAGAAAGAGCATGCTTATATTTTGGGGGAAATGATCCAGTAGGGAGCTATAATTTGAAAAAAAATAGAAGAGAACATAGTTGATACAATGTTCTGGATGATGCAAAGAGAAATGACATCAAGTATAAAAATGGGAGGATTAGCTTTAAATAGGAACATAGTTAGTTCATTTATGTTAACAGTCAAGAAAAGAGTTATGTGGAAACAGATGGTGGAAGGAGGGTAGATAGGCTGACAGGGGTCTATGAAAGTTCTCTAGGTGCTTCAGTGTTCTCAGTGAAGTAAGGAAGCAAGGTCTTCAGTAAGTGTGAAGTGGAGGCTGGGTAGGTTGGGGAAGAAAGGAAGAGGTGTGAACGTTTTGTCTGAAAGATGAGAGGTTGAAGGTATCACCACCCTCACAACCAACACTTAGTAAGATGNTTGAAGGTATCACCACCCTCACAACCAACACTTAGTAAGATGTTACTGTGCTAAGCATTCTACTGTCATATTTCACTTAATCTCCACATCCGTGGCATGAGTTTATTACTATCGGTATTCCCATTGCACAGATGAGAGAACTGAGTCTCAGAGAAAATATGAAATTGACTCTAAGTCACATAGCTAGAAAATGATGACTTCAATATTTAAACCCATACCACATGACTTGAAACATGACACATTTTATTCCTTATATTACCTCTCCATGCACCCTCAGTTATGCAAAGGTCTTAGAGGAATTTAAAAATATAAATTAACTATCTTTTTGTGTGTGTGACAGTGTATATTTGCATTAACATCTGGTCACATAACATTCTGAAAAATCAGCAAGAGAAGGAAATAGAAGAGTTCAAACACAAGTTCTTGAGTTCCTACTATACCCTCTTTTAATATGGATGCTATTCCTTTTTTTTTTTTTTTTCAACATTGCAGATGGTAAGAAGTTCTATTAGGGTATTAGTTTCAAAGAGCTATACATTCTACTTCCAGCCACACTATTTGATTTTTAGTAGATGATAACTGTTTGAGTGTAATAGTTATATCGATTAAGGATGTTTTCAGTAGCAAATAACTGAAGAATCAAAATAAATGTGACTTTGAAAAGAGATATTTTTTTCCTCTTATATAACAAAAGCAGTCTAAACATTGGCATTTCTTAGCATTGACTCAGTATCTCCAAAATATCAGCCCTACATCTCTGATTCCCTTGGCTTTTTTTCCCCTTCATGATTACAGGTTTAGTGCCATGATTCCAGGAATCAATACCATTGAGTCTTAAAACAAAATAAATATATGCCACCATCAAAAGCTGTTCTATTAATAATGAAAACAAGTTTTCTGAGGAACACCCATGCCTAATAGCCATCTAATCACATTTCGTGAACCAGAAGTCTGTCATGGGAAGATGGCTGACAAAACACAACCAAAGAGGAAGTATTAAGAATGGATGTGGAGGGGCATCTGGGTGGCTCAGTTGGTTAAGTGTCTGCCTTCGGCCTGGGTCATGATCCCAGGGTCCTGGGATCAAGCCCCATGTCGGGCTCCTTGCTTGGCAGGGAGCCTGCTTCTCCCTCTCCCACTCTCTCTGCTTGTGTTCTCTTTCTCTGTCAAATAAATTTTAAAAATCTTTAAAAAAAAAAGAATGGGTGTTGTGTTTGTCAACCAAAAATGTCTACCTCAATTGTCATTTTAATTTTCTAAATATATCATTTCTACATAAACTTTTGTTGAGCTTAGGCCTCCCCTCCAATGTATATACAAATTGATAGAATAAAAGCTGCAAGGCTTTGAATATCTTTATTAAAAAATCATATTGAATTGTGACCAGTATTGTTACTTTCTAAGTTTGAACCTTGATTAATTTTTCTTTTACAGTAATGACCCTTCCTACCTTTGGTATCAAATACAAGAATAATAGGTGCTTTTCAATCTCTAACAACATTACAAAACAGAGAGAATCATAGTCATATGACACTAAAAAGTGNAAAAAAAAAAGAATGGGTGTTGTGTTTGTCAACCAAAAATGTCTACCTCAATTGTCATTTTAATTTTCTAAATATATCATTTCTACATAAACTTTTGTTGAGCTTAGGCCTCCCCTCCAATGTATATACAAATTGATAGAATAAAAGCTGCAAGGCTTTGAATATCTTTATTAAAAAATCATATTGAATTGTGACCAGTATTGTTACTTTCTAAGTTTGAACCTTGATTAATTTTTCTTTTACAGTAATGACCCTTCCTACCTTTGGTATCAAATACAAGAATAATAGGTGCTTTTCAATCTCTAACAACATTACAAAACAGAGAGAATCATAGTCATATGACACTAAAAAGTGAACCATCCAGAAAGGCAGACAAGATTCAGTAGAGAACACTGGAGTACAATAGTAGCACAGCTGTAGGGAAATAAAGATTAAAAAATGACCTAATTATGCAATTTTATCTTTTTTCTTTTAAATTTATACTTTTACTACTTGCATGATTATCCCCTATCTGCTTCCAAATTAGACTGAAATAGATTTAGAAAATCTATTTGAATATGAATATGAACACATGAATGTTCTATGTGTTGGGAAGGGGTGTAATGCAAAAACTAAGAAGGTAATAACTACAATCATACACTAAAATTATTGAGTGCTGACTTTGAGACAGATGGATAGTTCTAAGTGCTTTATAAATATTAATTCACTTGATCTTTACAAAAGCCCATAAAACAGGTGCTAGTAAGCCACCCCATTTTATAGACAAGAGACAGAAATATTGATTAATTTGCTAAAGGTCATACAATCAATAAGATTCAAAGTCAGGATTTAAACACAGGAAGTGTGGCTCCAGAGTCCATGTACTAAGCTTTAGATGATGTTCCAACAAGGAGATAGTAGTTAAAGTCGAGGGAACTAATAACTTTAATACAAGTCTCAGTAAGTTTTGGCAAAACAATATAACAAGAAAGATTAAAGTAAGAAGCAATGACAATGGCTCCATGAAGAGCACAACTTATAAAATGGGCCTTAATGATAGATTTAATTGGTCAGTAGGAATGGTTTGAGGATAAGGGAGTCTAGGAAGAATAGACATCATAAGCAACTGAAAACCTGGGGGAAGGCTGGGCAGATTGAGGGCCCATCTTGATTTTCATGTTAGGGGAATAATAAGAGATACAGCCAGCAAGGTCACCATGCAAACAGCAATGCACTTCGTATCAACAGATCTAAGTCTCCATCCTACTACTTATCTATTAGATGAACTTGGTTAAGATGCTAATCTCTCTGGGTCTCAAATAGGCATCAATAGGTCAGCTAACACAGTTGTTTTGAACGTTAAATGAGAGTGACATTTAATGTTCAAATTAATGTTAACTGAAACCGAATGTACATGGAAAGTAGGTGGTGACCATATTGTGGAAAGAGGTGAATATCATAGTGAAAGGATGCCACTAAAGATTTCCAAGGAGGAGAATGAGAGAGTTGCATGACCAGACCTGTCTAGGACTCCATCTAAAGGCAGGTGCAGGATAGACTTTAGTATGGGGGCAGCAGGGATGAAGGGTAGCAGTGAAGACTGAGAAACCAGTTCAGAGTCTATTAAAATATATAAATTTATATAATGGACCCACATTCTAGTTCTGGCAGTTGGACTTGAAATAAAGAGACAGNGCAGGGATGAAGGGTAGCAGTGAAGACTGAGAAACCAGTTCAGAGTCTATTAAAATATATAAATTTATATAACGGACCCACATTCTAGTTCTGGCAGTTGGACTTGAAATAAAGAGACAGATTTCAGGAACAGTTCAAGAGTAGACAAAATTGGTTTCACACTTGCTTTAGGTAGAAAATAGAGAAAACAAAGAAATTCAACCATGAGTCTAAAACCTTAAGCTGAGGGAATAGGAGAATAATCATGTCACCATCAATAAAAAAAAATCTTGATGAAGAAAAGTTCTTGGGGGGGGCGCCTGGGTAGCACAGTGGTTAAGCGTCTACCTTCGGCTCAGGGCGTGATCCCAGCATTCTGGGATTGAGTCCCACATCAGGCTCCTCCACTGGGAGCCTGCTTCTTCCTCTCCCACTCCCCCTACTTGTGTTCCCTCTCTCGCTCGCTGTCTGTCAAATAAAAAAATAAAACCTTAAAAAAAAAAGTTCTTGGGAAAGAACATGAGTTTAGTTCAAGCAACTGGTGAGATATCCTGGCCAAGTTATCCTGCAAGCAGATGAATATGTGCATCTGGAGCATAGGAAAGAGATGGAGTATGTGGTAGACAGAATGATGGACCCTTAGTGANTTGAGTCCCACATCAGGCTCCTCCACTGGGAGCCTGCTTCTTCCTCTCCCACTCCCCCTGCTTGTGTTCCCTCTCTCGCTCACTGTCTGTCAAATAAAAAAATAAAACCTTAAAAAAAAAGTTCTTGGGAAAGAACATGAGTTTAGTTCAAGCAACTGGTGAGATATCCTGGCCAAGTTATCCCGCAAGCAGATGAATATGTGCATCTGGGGCATAGGAAAGAGATGGAGTATGTGGTAGACAGAATGATGGACCCTTAGTGATGTTCCCATCCTAATCCCCAGAACCAGCAAAGAGGTTAGATTACACAGAAAAAAGGGAATTACCTTTAGAGTTGTAAGTGATAATCAGTTGACCTTAAATTGGGGAGATTATCCTGGATTACCTGGGTGGGCCCATGTAATCACAAAGGTCCTTAATGGAAAAGGAAGGCAGAAGAGAATGTAGGAATATTGTGATGAATAAAGGAATCCACCAACAAATGCAGGCTTTGAAGATGAGGAAGGGGGTGTCACAAGCCAAGGAGTATGGCCTTTTCAGAAGCTGGAAAGGACTAAGAAAAGGATCTATTTCCTCAAGCCTTCAGAAAGGAACACAGTTGGGGCANTACCTGGGTGGGCCCATGTAATCACAAAGGTCCTTAATGGAAAAGGAAGGCAGAAGAGAATGTAGGAATATTGTGATGAATAAAGGAATCCACCAACAAATGCAGGCTTTGAAGATGAGGAAGGGGGTGTCACAAGCCAAGGAGTATGGCCTTTTCAGAAGCTGGAAAGGACAAAGAAAAGGATCTATTTCCTCAAGCCTTCAGAAAGGAACACAGTTGCTAACAGCTTGATTTTAACCCAATGAGAACTGGATCAGATATCTAACCTATAGTACTGTATCATAAATTTGGTTTTCTAAATAACTAAATCTGTGGTTACTTTTTATAGTAACAACAGAGAGCTAATAAAGAGTGATTTTGGAAAACTCAGAGTGGAGAAAATGACATGAAATGGTAGGAGTTCTAACACTTCCCCAAAATGGTCCATGTAACAATTATGATTATAGTTTATCAAGAAAGCAGGAGCAGTGGTTAGCCCTTCAAATGAGTGTACAGATTTCTTGTTCTTGGACCAGATTATTGGAACCTTAGAAGCACACAAATTTCATCTGCTGTATAGAATCATACTACAGCAAAAAAAGAAATCATCAACAATTATCTTAATCCATCGCAGGGTCCTACCTCTTCCCCACATAATCATGCATGGACCCTCAGCACTGTGAGATAAAGAATTCCATCTGGCAAAGGAGGAGACATTGATCAAACTCAGACATTTTAAATTAAGTAGCCACTGAAAGAATAGAAATAGAAAATGTAGAAAACTTCAAGCTCTTCCTCTTCAGCAACTGGCATTCTACTTTCCGGAAGCACCCAGCTTTGCTAACCTCTCAAAGCAATCACCATGGGCTGCATTTGTGTTCAAGGGTGGGTGTTGGTCCAGGGTGCGGAACAAGAAGCACGATTGTTTGCAGCTTCATTGAATATAGGAAACAGCTCCCTATTGACTCAGCTCCACTGAGGGTCATTTCTCAAGTTATTGCTGGTCACTGCCTAGATCTGCTATAAAACCGGCCACTCAATAGGATATTAACTCCAGATGCGCATTGGTGGGAAAAGGAATACGGTTTAGGGGGCAGGCATCCCTTTTCTTTATAGCCCAGATATTTTATTTTCTACAACACAAAGCTGTGTCAGGATGTCAAATTTCTCTAAGCAGTAGTAGCAAAAGATATATTTAAAACTGTTTAATATGTCGTCCTCAAGGTTATAAGGAAAAATACAAAAATAAGATAATTTATGCAAGTCCTTTTATTAACAAATTCTAGTTCTTAGCCTTATTTTGCTTAGTTCTAGAAGGGCAACAGATTTCTCTTTTTCATACCAACACAAGATAAATTCCTACTCTCTTCAGTGACTCCCCCACCTACCACATTTCCAACACTCAGTCCCACCTCAGAGCATGGATGAGGCTCAGTGCAAAGCAAGACTAAGTTATTTGGCCAGTACTTACACCAGGGAAGATGGTAGGAGAGGGAGGGGGATCCAAGGCTTCAGCAAAAGAGCTCAGGGTAGACGTTAGCAAACCAAACTGCCACCTTTGAAGGCAAACTGAGGATTCCTTCTGCTTATCCCATGGGAAAATATTTAATTAAACATAAAACGTAAAAATAGTTCTTGTACAATATTAATTCTCAGTGACTATGCAGTGCACTTTCAGAAAAATAAAAATTTTTAAAGATTTTATTTTATTTATTTGTTAGAGAAGGAGGGAGGGAGGGAGAGAGAGAGAGAGAGAAAGGGATCACAAGCAGGGGGAGCAGCAGAGGCAGAGGGAGAAGCAGGCTCCCCGCCAAGCAGGGAGCCCAATGCAGGACTCAATCCCCAGACCCAACCCGGGATCATGAC
>NC_048230.1:17602900-17714201 GCF_002007445.2 Ailuropoda melanoleuca | reverse complement strand
TGATAATCAGTTGACCTTAAATTGGGGAGATTATCCTGGATTACCTGGGTGGGCCCATGTAATCACAAAGGTCCTTAATGGAAAAGGAAGGCAGAAGAGAATGTAGGAATATTGTGATGAATAAAGGAATCCACCAACAAATGCAGGCTTTGAAGATGAGGAAGGGGGTGTCACAAGCCAAGGAGTATGGCCTTTTCAGAAGCTGGAAAGGACAAAGAAAAGGATCTATTTCCTCAAGCCTTCAGAAAGGAACACAGTTGCTAACAGCTTGATTTTAACCCAATGAGAACTGGATCAGATATCTAACCTATAGTACTGTATCATAAATTTGGTTTTCTAAATAACTAAATCTGTGGTTACTTTTTATAGTAACAACAGAGAGCTAATAAAGAGTGATTTTGGAAAACTCAGAGTGGAGAAAATGACATGAAATGGTAGGAGTTCTAACACTTCCCCAAAATGGTCCATGTAACAATTATGATTATAGTTTATCAAGAAAGCAGGAGCAGTGGTTAGCCCTTCAAATGAGTGTACAGATTTCTTGTTCTTGGACCAGATTATTGGAACCTTAGAAGCACACAAATTTCATCTGCTGTATAGAATCATACTACAGCAAAAAAAGAAGTCATCAACAATTATCTTAATCCATCGCAGGGTCCTACCTCTTCCCCACATAATCATGCATGGACCCTCAGCACTGTGAGATAAAGAATTCCATCTGGCAAAGGAGGAGACATTGATCAAACTCAGACATTTTAAATTAAGTAGCCACTGAAAGAATAGAAATAGAAAATGTAGAAAACTTCAAGCTCTTCCTCTTCAGCAACTGGCATTCTACTTTCCGGAAGCACCCAGCTTTGCTAACCTCTCAAAGCAATCACCATGGGCTGCATTTGTGTTCAAGGGTGGGTGTTGGTCCAGGGTGCGGAACAAGAAGCACGATTGTTTGCAGCTTCACTGAATATAGGAAACAGCTCCCTATTGACTCAGCTCCACTGAGGGTCATTTCTCAAGTTATTGCTGGTCACTGCCTAGATCTGCTATAAAACTGGCCACTCAATAGGATATTAACTCCAGATGCGCATTGGTGGGAAAAGGAATACGGTTTAGGGGGCAGGCATCCCTTTTCTTTATAGCCCAGATATTTTATTTTCTACAACACAAAGCTGTGTCAGGATGTCAAATTTCTCTAAGCAGTAGTAGCAAAAGATATATTTAAAACTGTTTAATATGTCGTCCTCAAGGTTATAAGGAAAAATACAAAAATAAGATAATTTATGCAAGTCCTTTTATTAACAAATTCTAGTTCTTAGCCTTATTTTGCTTAGTTCTAGAAGGGCAACAGATTTCTCTTTTTCATACCAACACAAGATAAATTCCTACTCTCTTCAGTGACTCCCCCACCTACCACATTTCCAACACTCAGTCCCACCTCAGAGCATGGATGAGGCTCAGTGCAAAGCAAGACTAAGTTATTTGGCCAGTACTTACACCAGGGAAGATGGTAGGAGAGGGAGGGGGATCCAAGGCTTCAGCAAAAGAGCTCAGGGTAGACGTTAGCAAACCAAACTGCCACCTTTGAAGGCAAACTGAGGATTCCTTCTGCTTATCCCATGGGTAAATATTTAATTAAACATAAAACGTAAAAATAGTTCTTGTACAATATTAATTCTCAGTGACTATGCAGTGCACTTTCAGAAAAATAAAAATTTTTAAAGATTTTATTTTATTTATTTGTTAGAGAAGGAGGGAGGGAGGGAGAGAGAGAGAGAGAGAAAGGGATCACAAGCAGGGGGAGCAGCAGAGGCAGAGGGAGAAGCAGGCTCCCCGCCAAGCAGGGAGCCCAATGCAGGACTCAATCCCCAGACCCAACCCGGGATCATGACATGAGCCAAAGGCAGAGGCCCAACTGACCAAGCCACCCAGATGTCCCTGGAAAAATAAAAATGTTCATACATGCCATAGATACAGCCAGACTCCCGTTCACAATAGGAATGGCAGTTAATAGTATTATCCAGAGAATTCTCAGTGCCCTTCCAACACCAGGAAGCACACATCTCCTTTTTTGGACCTCCTTATTAATCTTTGGAATTCAAGGCTGGGGTCAGAATGTGTATCCTCTGCTGAGGTGTACATAAATATTGGGCAAAAGTTTACAAATTAACTTTTTTTCTCTTCATAGGCTATATAAATGTCTAAACAACAATCCTATGCTCATCTGACTTTAAAAGATAGTATTATGTGAAAATAAAGTGTATAATCTCTCAAATTCTGGGGTGAATATTCTTTCAGATGGAAACAGGATGTGACAAACTTTTCCTGATGAGCAGGTTGCTTATTTTTCTGAAATCATGACACTATCTGACCAGGAAGGAAGGTGCAGTGTGCAGGAAACCCATCAAAGGATAGGAGTGCTGCTTCCAACTGCTTTTCCATCCTTATTGGAAAACCCTCATTGAGCCTCAGTGAAGGGTGGATCCATTTAAGACAATATTTTTCTCTTCTTTTCTCGGGTATGATTGCAATTAGCTTGGACCCCAGCGTTGGAGGTATGTGAGAGCGAATGGTTTCCTGGTATAAACACCACAGGATAGACCCAAACTGGCAGCTCTGATGTCATCTACTCCATGCAGCAGTCACCTTGTAGGGCTGTCGTTCTGAGTATGGAACATCTGGAGCCGCAATTTAATTGGTGGTTGTCATAGCTGCACAGCTGTTTGGAACATTTCTAGCTATGTTAATCACGGCTGCAATGATGCTTATCTGGAAGTGGCACTAGAGAGGCCAATACATGAGTATCCACAGTGTTGACTTAGAAAAGTCACATTGTATATTTCCTTATGGAGCCTCAAAAAAAAAAATCAAAAGCACACATATACAAAGAGAATAAAGCTAATAAGAATCTCAATTCATCAATCTATAGGCATTTCTGAGTCCAGAAACATTAACGGATCATTTCCTGAAATGTATAACCAAGCCACTCAAAATGGGGGTCTATCACTGTTTGAGTTTCAGGAAACTCTCTTACTGTGGAAATATGAAGCAAAGTGCTTTTACCTTCTTCAAGAAATGATATCTGTCAGAGCATCCCTAAAGGACTGAATGTGACATGGAATACGTGGGGAAAAAAAGTAATAAGTTCCATAGAAAAGACTAGAACCTCCATAGTCTGGACTAAACAGAGAATTTCTGTTTCTTTCCCTCTCTGCATAATGAATGACCTGGGTTCTAAAATTGTTTAGAAAACTCTGGGCCTAGAGACAAGTTACAATTCCAACTCTGCTACTGCCCATTCGGAGATCTTGGACAAATCACTTTGCTTCTCTAAACCTCAGTTCCTGATCAGTAAAATGGAAGGATTGGACTAGATTATTTCTGGAGCCTTTTGCATCTCTCATATCTTCTATACAGACCTGACTTTCTAAAAGCTACTTTTCTGGAATTCCTAGTTACAAAACAGTCAATTCAAGAAGCCAGGGGAATAGGAAAGGAAAGTTCCAGAATAATGACCAGAGAGTACAGCCCAGAGAACACCCAATTCAGGTGGGACCATGTGACCAGAGGTCTCTAAGGAATATCCAGGAAAACTATCAATTAATGCTTTGAGTGAAAGGAAAACAATATTGATAATGAACAAAGCTGTTGAAACCTGAGGGAACAAAATAGCAACCAATACCATAAATGAAATCAAATGGAAAAAAAAAAGTGTAAAAAAATTTTTTTTAAAAGATTTTATTTATTTATTTGAGAGAGCAAGTGAGTGAGAGAGAGAGAGCATGAGCAGAGGGGAGAGACAGAGGGAGAAGCAGACTCCACGCTGAGCAAGGGAGCCCGATGCGGGGCTTGATCCCAGGACCCTGGGATCATGACCTGACCTGAAGGCAGATGCTTAATCAACTGAGCCACCCAGGCACCCAATAGTGTAAAAATCTTTAACAAAGAAATGTGTTGATAGCATACTTTGTGTCTGAATAAGAAACTACAGTTACAATAACACAGACACTGCTTTTTGACACAAAAAAGAAGCTAAAAGATAACTATTCCAAAAAACAGAAAGGGAAAATTAAGGATGGAGGTTGAGAGAGGAACTAAACGTTTATCTGCATTTTCACATTTCTGCATTTCCGCATTTCAACAGACTGCACATTCTGGATAGTATCAAATTGATAGTATCTAAAACTGATACATTAAGAAGCTACAGGATGGGTACATTATTTCAAATAAAACAGGGTTAATATAAGAATAAGCAGCAAAACTGAACTCATGAAAAGGATGAAATACATTATTTAGAATAAGATAGAGTTAATATAAGAATATATGAATAAACAGCAAAATTGAACTCATAAAAAGGATGAAAATCGGCTTGGGGGAGTAGGGCTGTGCACTGGGGCAGTGAAATGTTATGACTCATTATAAGGCTTTTAAAATGATTTGTCTTTTTTATTTATGATTTATATATGACTTTTATATATGATCTGTCTCTTTACATAGGATTTACTCTGAAAAAATAAGATTTAACCTGAAAGTAAATAAAAACTTCTCTCTCAATATCAATGATTCCAAGTTAGAGATACTAACAGACTAAAGATCAATTTTGGAATTTGATATCTCTCGGAATAAATATTTGAAACATTAAGACCATCAGGGCTCTCTCATTACTCCATTCATGAAAAAATCACATGTTCTCACTGTGCCCTTTCTTTGATTCTATTCCCATGGCATTTCTCTTCCTTCCTGCCCTTTTCTGCCCATTCAATTCTTTCTACATTTAAAAAAAAAAAAAAGAAGAAGAAAAGCTAATAAAATATGTCATTTATAAAGCATTTTGGTTTTATCCACCCACCTCATTTAGTACTTTTAATAATGCCAATGTGGCATGATGAAATTTGCAAAGCTCTTTTCACATTATATTACTCCTTTTATTCTTCATTTTAACCATTTATTTGTTAATGCAACACATTTATTGGGTTTCTACTCGAAGCTACCTTGACAAGAACTGCTGTTAACATGTCAGCAAGACAGACAGGATTATTGGCCTTATGGAGTTTCATGTTTTCTGTGGGAGGCAAACAAACATAGAGCATATGTGTTAAAGACAGTTGCTCCATTTGCAGTTATTCAACCTTGTGAATGAGATGAAAAAAATTAAGCATAGTTTCAAGTTTAGATGGTGGAATTTTTCTCTGCAAATCTCACTGTTTCTGTAATGAAGGTTTCAACTTAAAATATGTAATGAATAAAAAATTCAGCCATAGCAGCATGATTTATTAATCTTGTTTCCTTATATAAAATAATGTAGCTAGACTTAGTCTTCCTCTTCTGCTCTTTTCATCTCCAAACCACACAGCTAATCAACCAACAGCTTTGGAATTGCCCCACTACCTCTGCTCTGACCGACAGGTTGGTTAAGTACAGGGGATCCTTGAACAAAGGGGGAGTGGGGGGCACCAAGCATTCAAAAATCTGCATATTGTGGCACCTGGTGGCTCACTTGGTTAAGCATCCAACTCTTGATTTGGGCTCAGGTCATGATATCAGGGTCATGAAATGGAGCCTGTATTAGGCTCCATGCTGAGCTTGAGATTCTCCTCTCTGTCTGTCTACCCCTCCCCCCACCCCTGCTAGTGCTCTCTCTCTCTAAAATAAATAAATCTAAAAAAAAAAAATCTGCATATAACTTTTGACTGTCTAAAAAGTGTAACTAATAGCCTACTGTTGATCAGAATCTTATAGCATAAACAGTTGATTAACACATATGTTGTATGTTATATGTAATATATACTTCCTGTATCCTTACAATAAAGTTAGTTGGAGAAAAGAAAATGTTATTAAGAAAATCATAAGGAAGGGAAAATGCATTTATGGTACTGTATTTACTCCCCACCCAAAAAATCACTGCAATGCATTCCCTCTCCAAAGAAGATATGTTTCAGTTCTGGAGCTGGGACTCAAATTCAGGTCATCCTACTCCAAAACCTGGACCAATTCCATTCTGCCACACAACTTCATTTTCTCACTCAATGAACCCTAAGACTGTCAGTCTTTAAGGGCAACAGAAAGAGCTTCATTTATCTTTTTACCTTCATGGCAAAATGCACAGTTTCCTGCATAGTTGCTCAACAAATGTTTATTGAAAGGAACTATCCATTATGGCCCCTTTCTGAGAGCACTATCTGTGAAATGGAAACACCACTATTTTTTGCTATCCCATTGTCACTTAAATATATTTCATTTTTCTCAAAAACTATTCATACCATTTCTAAGCAGACTGAAACTTCTAAAATTCATGCTCCTTATGCCAGAGTCATAAAATAAATAAGTCAGAAAGCAAGAAAAATAGTTTTTAAAATTCCTTTGGTTCTCTAGGGTTTACACAAAAATGAGACATAAATTATTCATCATGAGAAATCCAAGTGGGCATTTGCTTTCCTATAGCAGCTGAGACACAAACCTATAGTTAAGAGGAAGCCATGGAGATGTGCCCAAACTGACAAATAAGAGTGTTCCAGAGTAAAAATCTAAAATCCTGAAGAAAGAATACTGGAGGAAAAAAAGGGCAATATTTAGAAATAAAGATATGTAACTTTTTGTGTCCAGTTTAATATCCATTTTATTCATGCATTCATTCAACAAATATTTATTGAATGCCTACTACAGAATATGTGGTAGTGTTGAGGATTTAAATATATTGCTTAATGTAAGAATGCTAAACGCATTATTGCCATGTTAATGCAAAATTCTGTTGCTAAATGTAAGAACTATAACCTAAGGGAAAAGTCATATTGAGAAACCTATAAAGGAAAGGGTATTCTATTAAGTACCAAAAGTAAAAAATAATAATAATAATTATCTGAACCTGAGTATAATCTTTAATTTCCTGCTTTTTAGAAATGGTTGGTTTCTCTTTATAGTTTTATCAAAGTATAATTGGCAGGCAAAAACTGCACAAATTTAACAAGTACAATGTGAGAAGTTGTGACATATGTCTACATCCCTGAAACCAACATTACAATCAAGAATTCACTAGTGATATCTCTGGGTCTGGGGTTTTCATGCTGTGAAGGTTTTTAAGTACAAATTCAATTTTAAATATATATATTCAAGTTATCTTTATTTTTTTTGCCAGCTTTAGTAGGGTGTAATGACAAAATTGTAATGTATTTAAAATGTATAGTGTAATAATTTGATCTACACATATATGTTGAAAGGACTGTCAAAATCAATGTAATTAACATTTCCATCACCTTACTTACATAGTTACTTTTTTTTTGGTCAGAATGCTTAAGATTTATCTCAGCAAATTTCAAGTATACAACAGAGTATTATTAACTATAGTTATCACGCTGCACGTTAGAGCACCAGAACTTACTCACCTTATTACTGAGAGTTTATAGTCTTTCGCCAACCTCTCCTCATTTTTTCCCACTCCCCAGCACCATTCTACTTGGTTTCCGAGTTCAACTTCTTTTTTTTTGTCTTTTGGTGTTTGGGTTTTTGGGGATTTTTGGGGGGGTTTTTGTTTTGTTTTGTTTTGATTCCACATGTAAGTGACACCATATAACATGTCTCTGACCTATTTCACTTAGAATAATACCCTCCAGGTTGTGTCTTTCAAAGAATTTTCCCATTCATCTAAGTTGTCAAACTTGTTAACATGAAGTTGTTTATATCCATAGAATTTTTTTAATATGTATAAAATCTGTAATGACATCACCCTTTTCATTCCTAATATTTGGTAACTTCTGTTTTCTCTCATTTGTTCCCCAATATGTCTGACTAGAGATTTACAAATGTTATTGGTTTTCTCAAAGAAAACCTTTTTAATTTCAATGATTTTTTTTCTCGACCATTTCTCTCTTTTTGGCTGTATTGATTTCGGTTCATATCTTCTTTCTGTTGCTTACTTTGAGCTTAATTTGCCCACATTTTCTGGTTTCTTTAGCTGGAAGATCAGGTCATTTGAAACTTTTCNGCAAACAAACATAGAGCATATGTGTTAAAGACAGTTGCTCCATTTGCAGTTATTCAACCTTGTGAATGAGATGAAAAAAATTAAGCATAGTTTCAAGTTTAGATGGTGGAATTTTTCTCTGCAAATCTCACTGTTTCTGTAATGAAGGTTTCAACTTAAAATATGTAATGAATAAAAAATTCAGCCATAGCAGCATGATTTATTAATCTTGTTTCCTTATATAAAATAATGTAGCTAGACTTAGTCTTCCTCTTCTGCTCTTTTCATCTCCAAACCACACAGCTAATCAACCAACAGCTTTGGAATTGCCCCACTACCTCTGCTCTGACCGACAGGTTGGTTAAGTACAGGGGATCCTTGAACAAAGGGGGAGTGGGGGGCACCAAGCATTCAAAAATCTGCATATTGTGGCACCTGGTGGCTCACTTGGTTAAGCATCCAACTCTTGATTTGGGCTCAGGTCATGATATCAGGGTCATGAAATGGAGCCTGTATTAGGCTCCATGCTGAGCTTGAGATTCTCCTCTCTGTCTGTCTACCCCTCCCCCCACCCCTGCTAGTGCTCTCTCTCTCTAAAATAAATAAATCTAAAAAAAAAAAATCTGCATATAACTTTTGACTGTCTAAAAAGTGTAACTAATAGCCTACTGTTGATCAGAATCTTATAGCATAAACAGTTGATTAACACATATGTTGTATGTTATATGTAATATATACTTCCTGTATCCTTACAATAAAGTTAGTTGGAGAAAAGAAAATGTTATTAAGAAAATCATAAGGAAGGGAAAATGCATTTATGGTACTGTATTTACTCCCCACCCAAAAAATCACTGCAATGCATTCCCTCTCCAAAGAAGATATGTTTCAGTTCTGGAGCTGGGACTCAAATTCAGGTCATCCTACTCCAAAACCTGGACCAATTCCATTCTGCCACACAACTTCATTTTCTCACTCAATGAACCCTAAGACTGTCAGTCTTTAAGGGCAACAGAAAGAGCTTCATTTATCTTTTTACCTTCATGGCAAAATGCACAGTTTCCTGCATAGTTGCTCAACAAATGTTTATTGAAAGGAACTATCCATTATGGCCCCTTTCTGAGAGCACTATCTGTGAAATGGAAACACCACTATTTTTTGCTATCCCATTGTCACTTAAATATATTTCATTTTTCTCAAAAACTATTCATACCATTTCTAAGCAGACTGAAACTTCTAAAATTCATGCTCCTTATGCCAGAGTCATAAAATAAATAAGTCAGAAAGCAAGAAAAATAGTTTTTAAAATTCCTTTGGTTCTCTAGGGTTTACACAAAAATGAGACATAAATTATTCATCATGAGAAATCCAAGTGGGCATTTGCTTTCCTATAGCAGCTGAGACACAAACCTATAGTTAAGAGGAAGCCATGGAGATGTGCCCAAACTGACAAATAAGAGTGTTCCAGAGTAAAAATCTAAAATCCTGAAGAAAGAATACTGGAGGAAAAAAAGGGCAATATTTAGAAATAAAGATATGTAACTTTTTGTGTCCAGTTTAATATCCATTTTATTCATGCATTCATTCAACAAATATTTATTGAATGCCTACTACAGAATATGTGGTAGTGTTGAGGATTTAAATATATTGCTTAATGTAAGAATGCTAAACGCATTATTGCCATGTTAATGCAAAATTCTGTTGCTAAATGTAAGAACTATAACCTAAGGGAAAAGTCATATTGAGAAACCTATAAAGGAAAGGGTATTCTATTAAGTACCAAAAGTAAAAAATAATAATAATAATTATCTGAACCTGAGTATAATCTTTAATTTCCTGCTTTTTAGAAATGGTTGGTTTCTCTTTATAGTTTTATCAAAGTATAATTGGCAGGCAAAAACTGCACAAATTTAACAAGTACAATGTGAGAAGTTGTGACATATGTCTACATCCCTGAAACCAACATTACAATCAAGAATTCACTAGTGATATCTCTGGGTCTGGGGTTTTCATGCTGTGAAGGTTTTTAAGTACAAATTCAATTTTAAATATATATATTCAAGTTATCTTTATTTTTTTTGCCAGCTTTAGTAGGGTGTAATGACAAAATTGTAATGTATTTAAAATGTATAGTGTAATAATTTGATCTACACATATATGTTGAAAGGACTGTCAAAATCAATGTAATTAACATTTCCATCACCTTACTTACATAGTTACTTTTTTTTTGGTCAGAATGCTTAAGATTTATCTCAGCAAATTTCAAGTATACAACAGAGTATTATTAACTATAGTTATCACGCTGCACGTTAGAGCACCAGAACTTACTCACCTTATTACTGAGAGTTTATAGTCTTTCGCCAACCTCTCCTCATTTTTTCCCACTCCCCAGCACCATTCTACTTGGTTTCCGAGTTCAACTTCTTTTTTTTTGTCTTTTGGTGTTTGGGTTTTTGGGGATTTTTGGGGGGGTTTTTGTTTTGTTTTGTTTTGATTCCACATGTAAGTGACACCATATAACATGTCTCTGACCTATTTCACTTAGAATAATACCCTCCAGGTTGTGTCTTTCAAAGAATTTTCCCATTCATCTAAGTTGTCAAACTTGTTAACATGAAGTTGTTTATATCCATAGAATTTTTTTAATATGTATAAAATCTGTAATGACATCACCCTTTTCATTCCTAATATTTGGTAACTTCTGTTTTCTCTCATTTGTTCCCCAATATGTCTGACTAGAGATTTACAAATGTTATTGGTTTTCTCAAAGAAAACCTTTTTAATTTCAATGATTTTTTTTCTCGACCATTTCTCTCTTTTTGGCTGTATTGATTTCGGTTCATATCTTCTTTCTGTTGCTTACTTTGAGCTTAATTTGCCCACATTTTCTGGTTTCTTTAGCTGGAAGATCAGGTCATTTGAAACTTTTCTTTTTCTAATAGAGGTATTTAGCTCTATAAATTTACCTCTAGATATTACTTTATCTGCATCTCACAAATTTTGGTGTCTTATTTTTATTTTTGTTCATTTCAAAATACACTTTAATTTCCCTTTGATTTCTTCTTTGACCCCTGGGTTATTTAGAAATGTGCTATTTACTTTCCAAATATTTGGGCATTTCCCCAATATTTTGGTTACTGATTTTCTAGTCATTGAACATGGTTTATATGATTTAAGTCCTTTCATTCTGATTTTATATGATTTAAGTCTTTTCAGGGTTTTTTTTTTTTTTAAGATTTTTATTTATTTGACAGAGAGAGAAAGCGCACAAGCACGGGGAGAGGCAGTGGGAAAGGGAGAAGCAGGCTCTCCGCAGGGCTCCATCCCAGGACCCTGAGATCATGATTCGAGCTGAAGGAAGACGCTTAACCAACTAAGCCACTTAGGCACCCCGATTTAAGTCCTTTTAAACTGGAGACTCATTTCGTGGCTCAAAATATGGTCCATTTTGGTAAATGTTCCACATGCACTTGAAAAGTATGCATATTATTCTTTTGTTGAGTGGAGGGTTCATTTTTTTCTATTCTTTAAGTGTTTCATTCTGGATAGTTTCTACGATTTTTCTTCAAGTTCATTAATCTTTCATCTACGTGTTTAACATACTATTAATACCGTCAATGCATTTCTCACTTCAGTCATTATAATTTCAATTTTGGAAGTTTTAGTAGTTCTTTCTACATTTTCTATATTTATTTAACAAGCTTAATCTTTTACCTTTTTGGACATACAGAATAATATTATAATAAATATTTAAATGTCTTTGTCTAATTCTAATTCTATCATCTGTGTTATTTCCATATACNGTCATATTGAGAAACCTATAAAGGAAAGGGTATTCTATTAAGTACCAAAAGTAAAAAATAATAATAATAATTATCTGAACCTGAGTATAATCTTTAATTTCCTGCTTTTTAGAAATGGTTGGTTTCTCTTTATAGTTTTATCAAAGTATAATTGGCAGGCAAAAACTGCACAAATTTAACAAGTACAATGTGAGAAGTTGTGACATATGTCTACATCCCTGAAACCAACATTACAATCAAGAATTCACTAGTGATATCTCTGGGTCTGGGGTTTTCATGCTGTGAAGGTTTTTAAGTACAAATTCAATTTTAAATATATATATTCAAGTTATCTTTATTTTTTTTGCCAGCTTTAGTAGGGTGTAATGACAAAATTGTAATGTATTTAAAATGTATAGTGTAATAATTTGATCTACACATAATATGTTGAAAGGACTGTCAAAATCAATGTAATTAACATTTCCATCACCTTACTTACATAGTTACTTTTTTTTTGGTCAGAATGCTTAAGATTTATCTCAGCAAATTTCAAGTATACAACAGAGTATTATTAACTATAGTTATCACGCTGCACGTTAGAGCACCAGAACTTACTCACCTTATTACTGAGAGTTTATAGTCTTTCGCCAACCTCTCCTCATTTTTTCCCACTCCCCAGCACCATTCTACTTGGTTTCCGAGTTCAACTTCTTTTTTTTTGTCTTTTGGTGTTTGGGTTTTTGGGGATTTTTGGGGGGGTTTTTGTTTTGTTTTGTTTTGATTCCACATGTAAGTGACACCATATAACATGTCTCTGACCTATTTCACTTAGAATAATACCCTCCAGGTTGTGTCTTTCAAAGAATTTTCCCATTCATCTAAGTTGTCAAACTTGTTAACATGAAGTTGTTTATATCCATAGAATTTTTTTAATATGTATAAAATCTGTAATGACATCACCCTTTTCATTCCTAATATTTGGTAACTTCTGTTTTCTCTCATTTGTTCCCCAATATGTCTGACTAGAGATTTACAAATGTTATTGGTTTTCTCAAAGAAAACCTTTTTAATTTCAATGATTTTTTTTCTCGACCATTTCTCTCTTTTTGGCTGTATTGATTTTGGTTCATATCTTCTTTCTGTTGCTTACTTTGAGCTTAATTTGCCCTACATTTTCTGGTTTCTTTAGCTGGAAGATCAGGTCATTTGAAACTTTTTTTTTTTCTAATAGAGGTATTTAGCTCTATAAATTTACCTCTAGATATTACTTTATCTGCATCTCACAAATTTTGGTGTCTTATTTTTATTTTTGTTCATTTCAAAATACACTTTAATTTCCCTTTGATTTCTTCTTTGACCCCTGGGTTATTTAGAAATGTGCTATTTACTTTCCAAATATTTGGGCATTTCCCCAATATTTTGGTTACTGATTTTCTAGTCATTGAACATGGTTTATATGATTTAAGTCCTTTCATTCTGATTTTATATGATTTAAGTCTTTTCAGGGTTTTTTTTTTTTTTAAGATTTTTTTTTATTTGACAGAGAGAGAAAGCGCACAAGCACGGGGAGAGGCAGTGGGAAAGGGAGAAGCAGGCTCTCCGCAGGGCTCCATCCCAGGACCCTGAGATCATGATTCGAGCTGAAGGAAGACGCTTAACCAACTAAGCCACTTAGGCACCCCGATTTAAGTCCTTTTAAACTGGAGACTCATTTCGTGGCTCAAAATATGGTCCATTTTGGTAAATGTTCCACATGCACTTGAAAAGTATGCATATTATTCTTTTGTTGAGTGGAGGGTTCATTTTTTTCTATTCTTTAAGTGTTTCATTCTGGATAGTTTCTACGATTTTTCTTCAAGTTCATTAATCTTTCATCTACATGTTTAACATACTATTAATACCTTCAATGCATTTCTCACTTCAGTCATTATAATTTCAATTTTGGAAGTTTTAGTAGTTCTTTCTACATTTTCTATATTTATTTAACAAGCTTAATCTTTTAACTTTTGGACATACAGAATAAAATTATAATAAATATTTAAATGTCTTTGTCTAATTCTAATTCTATCATCTGTGTTATTTCCATATATGTTTTTACTGATTGAATTTTCTCGTCATGTGCCCTATTTTCCTGCCTCTTTGTACGCCTGGACCCTTGTGACTGGATGACACATTGTGATTTTTATCTTTTGTGTGCTGGATATTTTATATGCTTATAAATACCCTTAGCTTTGCTCTGACCCATTGTTAAGGTACATGGAATCAATGTGATTATTCCAAAGCTTGCTTTTAAAGATTTTCTTAGATGCTAACAGAAAAGCTTTTAGTGTAATGCTACTTTTGCTTCACAATTAAGGAAAGAGCCCTTTGAAGTACTTTCCCCAATGCCACTGGGTTAATGAGAGCTCTACCCTGGCTGGTGGGAATATGCAGATCATATGAACTCTGAGAACTGTTCCTTTTTTTTTTTTTTTTTGGTGGGTAATTCTTTTTCCAGTCTTGGATAATTTCATTGCATATCAACACTGACCAACATTCGGCTGAGGACTCAAATGGAACCTTCTGTAGATTTCTGAAGTTTCCCATGCAGTTTTCTTCTCTTCAATACACTATTCTGTGACCTTGAACTGCCTGGACCTCTGACCTCCCAAGGGCAGCCTCTTGAACTCAAGGAGACCCCATATTCTTCCCACATCCCCCCACCCCCTGCTGCTGCCTGGAAACTCTCCCAAGAAGTACCTGGGCAACTGTATTACTCACCTCATTGATTTCTTCTCTGTCAGCTATCACTGTCCTGTGTCGCCTGATGTCTCATGTCAGAAAACCACTGTTGCATATATTTTGTTCAAATTTTTGATTGCTTGAGGTGGGCAAATAAATTGAGTCTCCATTATTCTGTTTTAGCCAGAAGAAAAACGAAGATGCTTGATCATTTATTTTATAATTGGACCTCCTTGATCTAATTTGCAATTTATCTTATCATTTCCTATTCTATACCTTCAAAACAATTTTATTTCTCTTTTGCTTTTCAGAATGTCTTTTATTTTTATAACACCATTGCAAGCAAGAATTTAGTCTTCAAGGAACTGAAAGGTCTGTGGTTACATGAAATGCCATGTCTTAATGAGTTTGTTACAACATTCTCATTGGTATTCTCAAACAGTACCCATGAGGAACCATTTCAATGAACATCAAACTGTCGTCAGTGATTAGAATAACAGGAAATATTTGGTATGACATAGAGAAAATCCATGGGGACATGAAAACTGGCATCCGGTGTTTTAGTAGCTCTCCAGTTATTTGAATTGGGTCTTTTTGTGATTAAAAAGAACATTCTTAAATTAACTAGAGTAATATAGGGATGGTGGTTATTATAGCAATCAATACGGTAGATAGGAATCACATGGAAATCATCCAAGAAGAGATATAACATTGAACCTCATTGAAACAAACTAAATCTAGAACCTGGGATATGGTCTCAATGCCCTCTACTCTACGCTTTACTAATATTACTATCACCATTCCCTCTCCTTTTTTTTGTTGCCCCCTTTAGCCATCTTCTTGCTGCTTATTTCTCCATTAGGCAGCTTCACTGTCCTCTGTTATGTACATGTTTCTCAATCTCAAGCTTTTGCTTACTCAGAGTACTTTCCTTTCCCTTATTTAGACTTTGGATCACATATACTCTTAAGTTTCATCCTTGCTCTACAGATGGTTTCATTTCTACTCCCACCACTTCAAGCTCCTTTATAATTCACAATGGAAGTATCCAAGAGTGAGAATGCCATGGACCAAGTCTTCTTTTGGCCCAAGACCATGCCAAAGTTGACAGCTTAGCCATGAGTTGGTTGCCCAGTGATCAAGTATGCAAACATGCAAAGTTTCAAGATATGGTCACCCAGATAATCTTCTTAGTGAATATATAGGTGATACAACTTTCTTTAAAAGGCGCTGTGACCCTAGCAAGCACTGTGATTCACAGATCTGGTACAAATATGGATAAAACAATTAGAGGGCAGAAGGAAAAACAATGGGTACAATTTATAAGGAAATAGATTCTGGTTCAAAGGAATGGCTATCTGAATAAAGTACTATTTGGGATGTTTTACTCGAAATCCAAACATGGCATAGGGTGGGATCTTTAACCTTGACTTTTTGATTTTTAGGCATTTCAGATTATATTAGAATCATCCCAAATCACTGGAATATTTTCCAACTTCCATAGAAGAAGCTTAAATGCTGACATTTCTGCAAAGACTGCAATTTGGAGTGTGAATGGGGGAAAAAAACCTTAAAGGACAGGAATTCTAAACACTTATCAGTCTTTTCTACCTTATCAAGGTTAATTATTCAATATGACCAGAGGGCAGGATCAATCAATTCTAGACATTTTGCAAATAGCAAAAAGTCTCAGGATTGTTCCTCTTCTGAAATTTAAATGTGAACTAAATTGTTTTCTTTTCCCCACCCTGACAGCTTTTTTTTTTGTAACTAGAAAAACTTCCAGAAAAGCATCTGACTGTAGTTGTCTCCTAGTTGTCTCTCACTCACCTTCTGTTCTCTAGAAGGCATCACACTTCCATCAATGACATTTTTATCCCCCGTAAATTATAATTGTTAATCAGTCAACATCTACCTTTGCCATATGTCTGAAATGGTAGATAAGGGAAAAAGGTCTCACAAAATAGGGTAGTAACCTCTTAAATGCATAACATTATGATTTGTGAGATTAGTCATAAAACTAAATCTTTAGACTCTGAAGCCTCAACTGGATACGCAGAATAAAATTATTGAACATTGACATCAAAATATCCCAGTTGATCGTATCATATTTGGGACTTTTTAAACTTAAAAGCTGTTTTTTGAAGAGTTATCCAATAGGAAGAGGTGGCAAAATTGCAGGGGGAGAAAAAAAAAAAAACCTTTGTAGAGTAAGAATTTTATAATAGCCTAATCGAGCACATCTTCAGGCAAATGTTTGCAGAAATCCTCTTATGCTGAAAGAATTATTAAAATGAAAAAAATGAGTCTATATAGATATACCCTATTCCTCTAGGAGAAGAACAAATGTAATATCCAGACATTGGCAGGTCATTAAATTAAAAGCAATTTTGATAGTTAACTATCCAGAAACAGAAATCTAAATTTGAAACACAGCTGTAATCACTCTGTGGAAAAATCTCTTAGTATTAAACACTTGGTAAAGTGGACAGGCTGACAATGCAGTAAAATCCTTGCATTAAATTCACTCTGTTAGCCCTGATGGAGATTCAGGCATCATTAGATTCTGGTGCATATTTCTGTTATCTTGCATTAAATGGAGGGCTGTGCCTTTATTTCACAGAATTGATTTCAATGGTTACAGTTTTAACTCTGGTTGTTGCTCTAAAAATTATCTAGTAATTTAATAACTTCCCATCAAGAAATTTAATTGTGAAGACTTTGGTTGTCACCATGAATTGTACTGACTTAGAGTATTATCCTTTTACAGGATTCTCCTTCGTGTAGGTGGAGAAACACATTGTATCATTGTATTAGTTCAGTCATTCATATGGAGATGTAATTATTCTTCCTACAGCCCTCAAAAGTTTTTGAGGGAAGCAGCAACAGGAAAATTTGTAAGATAAATATAAGATAAGCTTTGTAAAAGTTCAATGCTAACTGTGAAAAACTGTCCATATGTACACTATAAAAATAATACCCATTAAAAAATTTTAATTAGAGACATGTACTACTTTTTCCAACCTGGAATATTTTCTTTCTTTTTTTTTTTTCTTTAAAGATTTATTTATTTATTTATTTGAGAGAGAGCGGGTTGGGGGGGAGCAGAGGGGCAGAGGGAGAGGGAGAGATAAACTCAAGCAGACTCCACACTGAGAGCAAAGCCCAATAAGGGGCTCAGTCCCTGAGATCAGACCTGAGCCAAAACCGAGAGCCAGATGCTTAACTGACTGCATCACCCTGGCACCCCTGGAATATTTTCTTTAAACTTGTATCAACTATCATCCTGGTTTCTCTCTTCTTACATGCAAACACCAACACAACTACCATAATTACCTTCAGCAGAATAACAGGTTTTTCTCTATTATCATTCATAGCTTTTAAGCTGTTCTCAATTTTAATAAGGAATCAGACTGGCACCTATGTAAGATAATTCTAACACATAACTTCCTAAAAGGTAATAACATGCCTCTCATAAAAACGTAAAATGAACACATGTCAAAGATTATTTAACTCATTAGTTAATGGAGCATTGTTAAGCCTGGTTCAATAGAATTTAAGGAGCTATTTAATAAAGGAAGGGAGGATAAGATTGTTGGATAAGATACAAAACTGGTTCACGTAAAATAGGTTAATAAACTGTAACCTTGGTGATTATCTATTCCACTGGAAAGAAATTATTTGCATCTCAACCCAACATAAATCTGCAAGTTAATCTCTGCCCCTTAGAGTTACATAATAGCCTAGTCAATAGAAAGTCAATCAAAAGGACAAACTCAGCACCTGCTTTGAAAGAACACCCAAGAAGCTCTTTGGTCATTTCCACATGTTCCTAACATTATGACAGTGACTGGAACATAGCTGACATTTGTTAAATATGTGGAATTGGATGAATGGAAACCAGGTAGATCTGAAGTTTTTCATACCATATTGTTGGCATATCACTGGCTAAGAACAGTTCTGATTAAAGGCCATGTGATTGTTGTCAAGCAGACTCCACTAGACTAACAGGATCAAAGAGGTCAGCAGATGCAGAACAGAAGCAGAACTGCTTTCTGAGCAAAGCTGGGGAAACAGTGCTGGGTAACATATAAATATCATTGCTCCTGTGAGGTCCTGAAAACTTAAAAGAGCTGAAGGCATTCTGCAGGCTTCTGAGATTAGAGAGTCCTGTTTGCACTTTTCCAGGTAAGGACAAGCACATGAAATCTTTATAGATTGGGGTTTCTTTTTAAGTTATATGTTGCGAGACACAATTGATCAGAAGTTTAATTTTGAGCACAGGTTGCCTCAAAAATTGTGTTTTGATGTATTTTCTGTCAGGATCATTTAGGTTTTTCCTTCTTATATTTGAATTTTGTAGTTTGCACCCTGAAACTCAATTTACCTTTCCCATTTGTAAAGGTAAGCCAAACATAAAGCTTTTTAAAAATTCTGTCATAAAAAAATAAAAATAAAATTGGATAATTCTATGGAGACTGTTAAAAACCTGCTTTGTTCTCTTAAACATCCATTATGAAGTTTTTTTTCTTGCTACAAAAAATAATAGGACTCCTGCCAGAGTTCAATCTTAGAGTCAACTTCTATGACATTTTGGGGGGTTGAATTTCTATAAATATTTTTGAAATTCCATAACACGTTTGTAGGGTGAATCACTCTATAACTTCTAAGTTAAATAATGAACTTCAGAACACTTAAAAAGGAATACCAAGTTTTTATCCAGAAATTTTTTTTAATTTACTCTCTCATCAACAATGTATAAGAAGGCTTAAATCCTCCACACTTACTAACCCTGTTGTCAGTTTGAAGACTTAAAAGAGGTACTTAAATTTTGTTTTTAATTTTCATATATTTGACCACCAGGATAAAACATACTCAAGTGATTACCTATGATAATATTACCTTGGGTAAGAGACACCCTTTAAAGTCAATTTTCTCCACTTTACCTCTCTGCCCTGTGCCCTGGGATGCTGCTCTTTATGCAATGAAGCAATAGGCACCCTCTTCGTCGGTATCCAGCTGCACTTTCCTAATGGAAGGCACTGACAGAAGATGGGATGGTGGGAGTAATATTAAGCATTGAATCCCAGCTGCCTTTCTCCAGCTTACCATGTACTGGCTGTATCCTTCTCAGAAGTGGAGCTTGTAGGTATGTCTCTTGAACCCCTCTATTGAAATGATAAGTCCACCCCTCAGTTGCTTTATTGGTTGCTAAACGCTGCCTCTTGTCTACAGAATTGGCCTTGGCCCAAAGGGAGTTGCCTTGCCAAGGAAATTATGCCTTCCCCCTCATTGAAGCCAAAAGGTAATCACTGACTTACATGGGATATGCAAGTTGTCCCCTCCTTCCCTCTGGTGGCATCAACTCTGTGGGGAAATCAGTACTCCAGAGTTCCTGACAGGATCACACTGAAAATCCTCTCCTGCTGAAACCATATAATTGCTTAGTTTTTTCCTTCTTTGTTCTACTCTGCTTCCCTCACTTGCACCTAAGAGCACTCTCTCAGTAAATCAACTGCATAAGAATCTGGGCCTCAGGCTCTGCTTCTAAGAAACTAGACCTAATCCAATTGGTACTGGAACTGTTCTTAAAGAGTAGACTGTAAAGATGAGTTGGATCTCCTGTAACGAGAGCCCCGTCACTGGTGGTAGGTGAAGTTAATGGGCCATGGCATGCTCTGGCAGTGCAATTTTGGGGATTTCACCTCTGGTGAAGGGAGACTGGAAAGCGGTGAAAGGGAATGCACTATCTGAGGAATAGCTCTTGCATTTGAGAAGTACAGAGGAAAGAGTATAAAAACTGTGGTAGTGGATGTGTGCTACCAAGTACTATTGATTCACTTAAAGTACAAATGATAAGCTCAGATCTAGTAATCAGCCATGTAAAGTACAACGTGAGAGTCAGAAGGGTCTCTTTGGCTTAATTATGGAGATCCCGCATCTCCTGTAGTTGGAGGACAGACAGAACTGAAAATTAGGCACAGGATGTCATTATAAGAGGGGTAGATCCTCAGAGATGCTATATTTTCAGCCTCGGTAAGTCTCCTATGCCAAAGCCAGGGCCCTAATAGGAAAGGGCTAAGGTACTGATATTGGGATGGGGATATATGGATAGAAACCCTTAAATTTGAATCCCCTGATAATTCTGTATCTACAGAAGGGACTCCTTTTGTTGGAAGATAAAGCCCTTGCCCTTTGCTAAAAGATTTTACAGAAGACTCAAATGAGATGTGTGCCTTACAACACAATGTTTGTCCTTCTCAGGATTTCTTCACCTTCCCCTCCTGGTTATTGGACTCCTACCTGGAGTCAAATCTCAGCATTATCTGGATCTGCTAAGGCTTAAGAACGAATATGACCATATGAGCTTCAGGACCAGACTAATACACTGTGAAGAACCAAACAATTCTATCTAGGACTGAATTCTGAGAGTGCTGGGAGGTGAAAATATACAACTAGAAAAGGAAGAGTTTGTTAATATGAGACCACTATTGTGACACAGGATTTCACACCCTGGCAAAAGCCCCAGGACAGGATTCTAATATACTACTGGAATGGGTTTTGGAAGCCTGGAAAGAGAAGAAGTATAGATGCCAAAACTACCGTAGCTGACCATGGGGCAAAAAAAAAATCAGAAGGCTCAGAAAGTGGGACTTTTAAAAGAAATCTATTATGTAAGACGAAAACAAAGAGCATCTGCTAACTACATTTCTCAGGAGGGTCCAGAGTACATTCTGTTCTATTTACACAGGTGATAAGGGACGTACTGAGGAGAGGGATACCAGCATCACTTAGAGGCCTGGGGCAGCTGGGCCATGTAATGCAGTACTGACATCAGAGAGATCACTATAAACTCGGCTCTCACCTAACAATGGGTATGACAAGATGCTGGGAAAACAGAGGCCAGGTGGCACCACTGAGCCCTCTGAAGCAAGGTGGGAATAATTACACCAGGCAAGACCAGAGTGGTAACTGGAAGGCCTAACCTACAGAGCTGAATGAAGATGCTTAATAGAACACAGTGCCCACAGGAGCATGATAACAGCCAAGAAGGGTAGTCTTCAGACCCAAAACCAATCAACTGAAAATATAGCTGTATCCCAAGGAGGAAAGACTACAAAACTATGGCAAAAGTACATCATAGTGATTTTCCCCAAAGGAACTACGACTTTTTCTTTAGCCATACACTAGAGAAGGGATATCCGATCTTTTGAGAGCTGTTGGACACAGGGTTTGAGTTGATGCTACTACAGTTAGAATAGGGATATGTGGATATCAAGTCAGATGGTGAACAGAGTCCTGGCCCATGAATCAATGGAAGAATCTTCTCATTGGTTCCAAAATGGAATACAACAGAAATGAATATAACTGTATTTGAAATGGATAGTGTAACCACACTGAAGGAGATAGAATAAGGGTTCACGTCATTTTTGCATGTAATAATGGACAAGATGACATCCCATGTCTCCTAATACAATGCAGCAAGAAGAATAAACATCTCTTCTCTGGTATTCCTGACAAAAAATAATTGTAAAACCTAAACCTGATCATAAGAAAATCCTAAATAACTTAAATTGGTCTATATATTTAAAGACATCAAAATTATGAAAGGTGAAGAAAGAATACTGATCTATTCAGTTAAAGGAGACTTAAAACATAGGACAACTAAATGCCAAGTATGATATGGATTAGATGCTGGACCAGAAAAAAAATAATTATTAAGGACACTAGTGAGACAATTGGTGAAATTAAATAAGCCTCTGATAAAAGCATTCTGTCAACGTCAATTTCCAATTTCCTCATTGTGCTGTGGTTAGGATAAATATATTAGAGTATTTAGAGGTGGGGGCATTATGTCTGAGAGAAACAAAGAAATTATGGTAAAATATCTGGTAATCTGGGTGAAGGGTGTAAGGGAATTTGTACTAAGTTTTCAACTTTTCTGTAAGTCCGAAGTTATTTCATAATAAAAACTTAAATGTATGCAAAAGTTCTACTTCTCTAAAGGAATATATTTTTGAATTCACAGCAGCATTTATACTTCGGTGAGTATTTTGTTTCCAGTGCTGGACTACCTAGAAGGTTAATATATCTGATAATGTCATAATTATACTAAAAACTTCTTTCCAATTCTCTCTGAATCAAAATGACTTAGCTTCCCAAAGGGAAAAGAAAGTACAGAAAACAGGTAACATAATTATATTTTCCCCTTTCCTTTGAGCACAACTGATACAGGACACAGACCAACAAAACAAACCATGGGTATCCCTGTGGTTTTCATGGGGTCTCTATTACCCATTCTGATTTGATTCTATGTTTAGCTTTTGACTCTTGTCTCCAAATTCCATAGAAGCTTTATTTACTATTCCTTAGAGTTAGTGTTTTTGTTTTCATTCATTCATTTATCACTAAATACTTACTGACCACACAGTAGGTGTCAAACACCTGGAATAGAGTTTTAAAAGATTGACAGTCTTTTACAGTCCTCAAACTTCCCTGTATGTGACTTTACTTTCTCTCCCAAAACATGTATAGTCACCTCCCTTGAAGTGCTCTAAGTTGAATATCTCGTTAGGAGACTACATTGCCTTAATGAACTCTTCAGAGCCCAATCCCACCCTCACTGACCCCCACTGACCCCCACTGGTGGAATCAGTCCAGTAATCTGCAAAAGGGAGATTTGAATAAAATAAGGTTGGGTGAATATTTCAATGACATGTCCATCTACCCACAAATCTGCCTGACATGCTGCTTAACAAATTCAAGTAATCAGAGAAAATATTTCTCTATGTATGGAAAACAATGTTAGTAGAAAACAATCTCAAGCTAAAATCTATACAAGCTTGTATTTTAAAGTGTAGAGTCAAATAGGTATAACACACTAAGGAAATTTTAACAGTAAAAAAATATCTATTTTCAGCTTCATAATATTGGAAACTAGTATTGGTCATGTCCCTAGGTTTCCTTTGGGCAATTAGGGGGAAATTTAAGCGATTTAAGACTGAAGATGTGTGGTGAATGAAGAAATGAATATTACTCAATTCAGTTACGACCTCCCCAAGACAGTTTTAACTTATACCTCTGCCTAAGAATATTGATCCCCAAACACTAAAGGTTCGTTTTTTTCATATTGTATACATAGTCCAGAAACTTGCCTTATTCCAAAATAGATTATTCCATCTTCCTTACACTGCAGAGTAACACTGAAGGGTAACAAGGTCTTGAAGATGAATATAAAAGACATAAAACAAAAACTGAATTTAAAATTATATAATTGCCAGGGTTGAAAAATAGTTGCATTGTCGATTAATTCACCCAAGTTATATAAAGCACAGTCATTTCTTTTCCCAAGAATCATAAATTAAAAGTTTTTGAGTTAATGCTAAAACAATGACAACAAACTTTAATACAATCAGCTGCACCTCTTCACTCCATACCATTGTGAGACCCCGTAGGGCTTCGGTATTACACGAAGTATGTCTAGATCCCCTTTCCCTGCCATTTGACTCTGTAATTGATACAGCAACAAATCAATGAAAATATCCCTAAGCCAACTGACAGAAAGTTATATTCTGTAGGATTATGTAAGTTACATCTTTGGCTAATTCAGATGAAAAAAGAAATACGGTTTCTAGGAAACTGGCATTTTTCTGGCATTTGGGGATTTTACCACTGCTGCCTTTGACGAATTTATATAACCCTGCTTTTTAGGCAGGATTCACTGCAAACAACTTGTATTCATTCCACTGTGTTGAATTCAAATGGTTAGTANCATTTGGGGATTTTACCACTGCTGCCTTTGACGAATTTATATAACCCTGCTTTTTAGGCAGGATTACCACTGAAAACAACTTATATTCATTCCACTGTGTTGAATTCAAATGGTTAGTATAGGGGCGCCTGGGTGGCACAGCGGTTAAGCGTCTGCTTTCGGCTCAGGGCGTGATCCCGGCGTTATGGGATCGAGCCCCACATCAGGCTCCTCTGCTATGAGCCTCCTTCTTCCTCTCCCACTCCCCCCTGCTTGTGTTCCCTCTCTCGCTGGCTGTCTCTATCTCTGTTGAATAAATAAATAAAATCTTTAAAAAAAATGGTTAGTATAGAAAGAAACTCTGGCAACAAATTCACATATTATTCTCATAGGACCAAGAGATCAAAAAAGGTCACCATGTCTTTGAGATTTGACTCAAACCTCTCAAACTCTTTTTCTTGAATCCTAATGTTCTTGTCAAGCTTTATTTCTCCAGAGACTAAAAATATTGTGACCATTTCTCATTTTGACTTTCTGATTTTGCAAAATTATTGATCTCTTAACCTTGCGTTACCTCAAAGTGCAATCATTGGATTTCTGCTTTCTCTACATACACTCCTTTGGGAGCACATACAGTTTTGAAGCTTTAAATATCATCTGCATACCCATGCCCCTGAATTTATATCTCTATTGCATTCCTCTCCCCAAACTCTAGGTTCATTTATGCAATGCCCACTTGACATCTCCATGTGAATACCTAATGACCATCTCCAAATTAACATAGCCAAGATTCTACTCATAAACAGCACCCTCAAACCTGCTCTCATTTCATTCTCCCATATTTCATTTTAACGATAATTCAAACCAATGACTTTTTCAGAATACAAATCTTAGGGTGATCTTGAATCTGCTTTCTCACCCATTTTATCCAATCTATCAAGAACACATGAGCAATCTCACTTCAAAATATATCCAAGACAAACAGCACAGCCATAATTGTCACAGACAATCCCATTTACAATAGCAGCAAAGGGAATAAAATACTCAGGAGTAGATATAACTCATGGAAGTGAAAGATCTATACACTTAAAACAATAAAACACTGATGAAAGACATTGAAGATACAAATAAATAGAAAGATATCCTGTGTTTATAGATGAAAAAATTATATTGTGGGGCACCTGAGTGGCACAGTTGGTTAAGCAACTGACTCTTAGTTTTTGCTCAGGTTGTGAGATGGAGCCCTGAGTCAGGCTCTGTGCTCAGCACGAAATGTGCTTAAGAGTGTCTCTCCCAGGGCTCCTGGGTGGCTCAGATGGTTGGGCATCTGCCTTCGGCTTGGGTCATGATCTCCAGGTCCTGGGATCAAGCCCCATGTTCGGCTCCCAGCTTAGCAGGGAGCTTCTCCCTCTCCCTCTGTCCCTGTGTCTCCCTCTGCTTGTGCTCTCTCTCTCTCTCCCCCTAGGTGTCTCTCTCAAATGAAGAGATAAAATCTTTTTAAAAAAATAGAGTCTCTATCCCTCTCCTTCTGCCCCTCCCCTCCCATGTTCTCTCTCATTCTCTCTCTCTCAAATAATTCTTTAAAAAAATTATATTGTTAAAATGTCCATTTCAGCCAAAGCCATCTACAGATTCAATGCAATTCCTTTCAAAATTCCAATGGAATTTTTTTAAAGAAATAGAAAAAAAAATTCTAAAATTTATATGGAAGCAAATACGGAGGGTCCCATCTTACAGGAAAACAGATTCACCAGTAGAAACTACCATGGGAATCAGTGTCAGGGTAGAAAAATCTTTGGCTGCTCTAGTAATTAAATTGACGTAAGACAGATTAACAGGAGAAAAACAAATCTGATACCATGTGTACAGGATCCCCAGAACATGAACCTAAAAGAAGTAACCAAAATAGCCAGCCTTTATACCTTTTAAACTAAGAAACAATCATTTGTGAAAATCTGGCAAAACAAAGGGGTTTGGGCTTGTAGTAGCAAGTTTAAAAAGAAGTAAAATTTGTTTATATAGCCTTCTAGTCCTTGAATTCCCTATCTATGGCTCTAAAGATGTCTTCTATCCTCCTAGAATGGGAGGACACCTTCACAGGGAGATTTATTTCTTATTTTCAGGGACTCAAAAAAGGGTCAGAGTGTCCTTCTTGTACCAGCTATTTCCTAAATAACTTTAATTAAAAAAAAAAAAACCAAAAAACAAAAAGCAAAAACAATATACCAAAGTGGTATATTTTGTGGTGGCATATTTCGCTTCCTCTCACTACCAAGAAAAACATCACGAGGCATACCAAAAGACAAAAAAACACAATTTCTTCCTTTCTTTCTTTCTTTTAAGATTTTATTTATTTGAGAAAGAGAGAGAGAGTGAAAGAGCATGAGAGGGGGGAGGGTCAGAGGGAGAAGCAGGCTCCCCACTGAGCAAGGAAAGCCCTATGTGGGACTCCATCCTGGAACTCCAGGATCATGACCTGAGCTGAAGGCAGTCACTTAACCAACTGAGCCACCCAGGTGACCCAAAAAACACAATTTCAAGAGACAGAGCAGCATCAGAACCACACATGGCAGGGAGGGTGGAATTATCAAACTGGGAATTTAAAACAACTATGATTAATGTACTAAGGACTGTAATGGAAATGTAGACAGCATGCAGGAATGGATGGACAATATAAGCAGAGAGATGGAAAACTTAAGAAAGAACCAGAAAGAAATGCTAGAGGTAAAAAAAAAAAAAAAAAAAAAAAAAGTACCGTAACAGAAATGTAAACTGTCTCTGATGGGCCCATTAGTAAACTGAGCATGGCTGAGAAAAGAACCACTGAGCTAGAGGATGTAGCAATAGAATCCTCAAAAACCAAAAAGCAAAGAGAACAAAGGCAGAAGAAGAAGGAAGGAGGAGAAAGAGAAGGATGGAGGAAAAGGAAGGAGGAAGGAAGGAGGAGAGGAGGAGGGAGGAAAGAAGGAGGAGGAGGAGAAGGAGGGAGGAAGTAAGGAGGAGGGAGGAAGGAAGGAGAAGGAAGGGGAGGGAGGAAGGGGAAGGAGGAGGAGGGAGGAAGGAGAAGGGGGGAGGAAGGGGAAGGAGGAGGAGGGAGGGAGGAAAGAAGGAGGGGAGGAGAGAGAGGAAGGAGGGAAAGGAGGGAGGAAGGGGAGGAAAAGGAAGAGGAGCAAGAGGAAAAAGAGAAGGAAGAGGAGGAAGGTGGAAGAAGGAGGAGGAGGAGGGGGAAAAGAAAAAATCCAAAGATTACGGGTCAATGACAAAACGTAGTTTTCTACTCAAAATCCTTTGACGGTGTCTCACTTCATTCAGAGGAAAAGCCCAAGTGCTTACAACAGCCTAGGAAACCCTATACAATCTGGCCCCATTACTGATCTGAATTCATCTCCCTCCCTCCACTCCATCCAACCACTCAGATTCCTTGCAGCTACTGAAGCACTTCCTAAGAGACCACACTTCCTGTTCTCCTGACTCAGATGCCCCCCCCCCTCAACAATTAGTTTGGCTCCCTCTCATAACCCTTTTTAAATCTTTTCTCAAACTTCACTTTCTCTGAGATGCCTAATCTGATTACACTATTTGAAAGTGCACTTTCTCCCTTTCCATCTCCAATTATCCATACAGTTTTATTTTTAGCCATAGCATTATCAGATAACTTGCTAATTAATCAGCATGTGTATTTTTTGGTCTTCCCACTAGAATATAAGCTCCTCCTAAGAGCAGAGACTTTCATCTGTTTTATGCACTACTACTCCAGTACTTACAAAAGTGCTTGACAAATAATAAATATTTGTNAGCATTATCAGATAACTTGCTAATTAATCAGCATGTGTATTTTTTGGTCTTCCCACTAGAATATAAGCTCCTTCTAAGAGCAGAGACTTTCATCTCTTTTATGCACTACTACTCCAGCTCTTACAAGTGCTTGACAAATAATAAATATTTGTTGCAGGAACAAATGTACCTATCTTGCTTTTTTATGTGGATCACCCTTTTCGCCCCTGCATCAACCTTCTAGCAGCTGCCCTGCTGGTTATCCTCTTAACAGACCTCTGATTCAGAAATGGGCTTATGTAGTCAGTCTTACTAAAATTTTTGGTCAGTAGAGAAGGGTTAAACTGCCACCCCCCAAAAAAGATATCTATGTATTGAAAATATCAGTATCCTCCCTGCACAAGGTGTTTCCCTTACCTGGTTCCTCCTCAAGCTCCACCCGTTTGTCACCGTTTATTTCCTGCTACACTCACTGCCTTACCTTCCATTTTCTCAGCTCTGTTCTCCAGTTGCTCTCCCAACTCCCATATTTCTGTTAACTTCTTTTTTTTTCAGGATTTTATGTATGGAAGTATGTATGTATTTATTTGACAGACAGAGGGAGAGCAAAAGCAGGGGCAAATGGAGAGGGAGAAGTAGGCTTCCTGCTGAGCAGGGAGCAGGACTTGGCTCCATCCCAGAACCCTGGGGTCATGACCTGAGCTGAAGGCAGATGCTTAACCCACTGAGCCACCCAGGCGCCCCTCTGTTAACTTCTTATGCAGGGTCTTACTACCTCCTTTTTTTTTTTTTCCTAAAGATTCATTTATTTGAGAGAGAGAGAGAGAAAGAGAAAGACAGGGAGCGGAAGGAGGGGCAGAGGGAGAGGGAGAGAAATCCTCAAGCCGACTCCATGCTGAGCAATGCAGGACTTGATCCCAGGACCCTGAAATTGTGACCGAAGCCTAAATCAAGAGTCAGATGCTCAGGTGCCCCTTTTACTGCTTCTTTAAGTGCTGTGTTTCTCTAGATCAGGCCTTCAGTGCTACTGCATCCAGAGTTACAACGGCTGGCCAAGGGACGTGCATAATCAAAGGCAGATCTCTCCCTAGGAGGAATTCTAGTGCAAGCTGTTTAAAATAAAAGACCTGCTTTGCTACACAAGTCAAAACCAGCAGTACAAGGAATTCTAGGAATGCTTTTAATTCCACATTTCTCTGGTGCACCAAAGTGCAGATACGGATATAAGAGCTTCATCTTACCAATAAGTCAAGTTGGCAGAATGACTACAAAAAAATCTCCATAGAAGATGGTATCCCGCAAGAGTAGCCCTAATGACACTGACCTTGAGAAGTATATATATGGTGCATTACTAGGATTTATCAGCTTTGTGAAGAAAGGTACTTGCTTTTAAAAGAAAAAAAATTTATACAGATAATCATATTTTTTAAATTTTAAACATAAATTAATCCTTTTTAATTAACTCTTACTTAAAATTAAGTAAGTAACCTTTAGGACTGGCTTATTTTTCTCCAGTTTTTAGACGTTGTTTCCTTTCACAACTGGATATGACATTTCTTACAATTCTAACTGAGCCAGAGCTCAGCTCAGTCCACAAATTGAGCTTTTTTAAGATGCAACAGGCACTTGAAATTAGAAATCATTTATTATGAAACTTTTCACCACATGCATTATCTTACTAACCACGATGTGAATTGTTCAGAAAGATCACATCTTTGGACGTGTACCAAAAGAATAATGCTTAAGAAAGAAAGAAATATATATATAGCTTTTAAAGTTGTATCCAGAAATGATAACAATAACACATAGCCCTAGGGGCCTCAGATTTAAATTAAGAATATTGCTTTTATTGCACTATGAACTGTATTTTTTTGTTGTTGTTCAAGCTGAGACATTCAGCAACTAACAATGTTACTATTAAGCATACGTTAAAAGGAAACTAGGGTATTTTTTTGTGTAGAAACACCAAAATGGGAAACATACTGTAATTATATTGCATTTCCTAATGGTACCATAGAGAAATGGACAAAGAACAAAAGTAAGTGTAGATAAAACCTTTAGATATGCCATAGAGTTATCTTGTGTAAAAGGAATTTAATATAGAGACACCTTTGTAACAATCAGCATTGCCTCAGGAAGATAACACCAAAAAAAACCTGTTTTATCTGCCATAGAGGGAGTATTGCAGAATTTAATAAATGCATTCCCAATTTCTTTATAAGCAAGGAAAAATAAAAGTTAGTTAAATTAATAAATGATTAGACGTTTAGCCAGAGAAGGCTGGCTATGTTGTGAATAGGCCAGATATTTGTTAGAACACACAGCTTTTAAATATAGGCCTTTTGGGGTGCCTGGGTGGCTCAGTCAGTTAAGCGTCTGCCTTCAGCCTAAGTCAATGATCTCAGGGTCTTGGGATAGAGCCTGGGCTCCCTGCTCAGCGGGGAGTCTGCTTCTCCCTCTGCCCCTTTCCCCTCACATGCTCTATTTGAAAAAAATAAGTAAATAAATATAGACCTTTTTGTAAGATCACATTTTCAACTCATTGATGACACAGTTGACCTTAAGAGATCAGTACGTCCACTTTCTTTTATACATGAAGGGCCTTATATACACTTTCCTAATTTTACTTGCAATTGTGATTTTTAAAAATACTTCAAAAAAAGATGCTATCAGGTCTACCATAGCTATAAATTACCTGAATATAGAATCACCTTCCACTTCTCCTTAGAGAGGTTTCTCTGAAGCACAACCCAAGTTTTCCTGTGCTGTGTCATGCAAAGATATCCACTATGGCATGACAGACTCTCTTAACAGTCCTTTTGGTTTGCCATAACAAGAGTAGTCATCTACCTCCGCTTTCCAGAAAGTATTGTTTATTATAATTGGAAGGAGCATTTATAGATACTGGAATAAGACAAATCAGTGTGAATGCTATTGTACCACTTTCAAGTTAGTCTGTTAACCTCAATGATAGCACCTCCCCACCCTACCATTCCCTCCACTGTAAAGTGAATAAAATGCCACCCACCACTCCTGCCTATTCTGAGGGGTAAATGATAGTAACAGACAAAAGGCATATTTTCTATATGCAAGCATTCAGTAAATCTTCTTTCCCTTTTCTTGTCTTGTCCTGGAAAATACACAATAGGAAATTAAGTATAATCCGGCCACAGAGTTGAAATACATTTTCTTGTAGTAAACCTCACATGCTTGGTTTTATTTTCTACTTGAGAACTCCCCAAATTAAAAGCCAACAAACGAATGATTGACTTTTGAAAAAGAAACCAACCAATTTAGAATGTTTACCATCCAGAATGAAAAATGTCACAATTTATTTCCCAAGGATGTGAAAAATGAGAGGGTTTCTGCTTCTGTGATGTTCAAACTTTGTAGCCACGTCAAGCAATATGGGAATATTCTCTTGAATGTGAAACAGGGCTACATATATCCCTAGGAGCTCAGAGGATCTTAGTGAGGATGATAGTTTAAGATACCTTCTTTCCTCTTTATTGGCCAAAATCAGAAAGAAAATTTTAATGAAAAATGAAATGCATTGTTTATTATCTTAAAATCACATATCTGATTAAGATATTCGATCTAAATAAAGCAATTGGTCTCTGTGGATAAGTGAATGGGTCCAAACTTGCTATGGTGTGCCTACTGCACAGAAATCCTATTTACAGAAGTGAAGTAACATGGATGATGATCTTTGATAGTTTTATAAACCCTCCTGTCCTGTGACCAAATGAATGGGAAAGATCAGTGTGTGCGCCTCACTCATATGGGAGAAGTTTAATTGTCTGTGATAACATGATTACTGTAGAGCTGAGTTCAATACCAATTCAAATAAATATTTCTTCAACACCGACTACGAATCAGCATTATTCTAGGCACTTAGAATATAGAGCTCATTAACTACAGTCCTTATCTTTAGGGAGCTTGTACTCTAGTTGAAGACAGGCTTAAGGCAGAAATGTCAAACTGTTGTTTCAATTATAGCCGCATAATAAGGAGTTTAGTTCCACATTAAAAAAAAAAAAAGCTTAGTCATTTTCTTTGGTATTATTTTAAAAATGAATTTAAGTGAAAAAGGCAACGAAAAACACAAGTGCAAATTACATGTCTATAGGAAGACTATATTTTGTACCCCTTTATCCTTTAAGTATGTCAATATGTATTTCAAAAGATAATTACTACATTTTAATGAAACAACCAGAATAACATTATCACATATAAAATATTACCACATCTCTTAATATCACTCAAGGGCTACTCAGTATTCAAATGGCCAAATGCCCCACAACTGTCTTTTTGTTGTTTAAAATCAGACTCCAAATAAGGTCTGATCATGTTAATTGGTGAATATAGCTATTAAGTCTCCTTGGTCTACAGAGGTCCCCCCTTTCTCTCTTATCCCTCTCTCTAACTTTGTCATTTACTTGTTGAAGAAGCCAGGTTGTCCTGTACCGTTTCTCACAGTCTGGGTCTTGCTTAATACATACCTATTATGGCCCTGTGGTGTTGTTCAGCAGAAATCTCCATATTCCCTGTAAACTGCAGCTACAGCTTAATCAGACTCAAGTTTTATTTATTCACTGATTTTTTTNCTCAAGTTTTTTTTTTTCCCTGATTTTTTTTTTTTTTTTTTTTTGGGCCAAGCTACCTCATAGATAGTGTTGTGCCCCTTTATCAGAAGGCATACGTATCTGGTTTCTCTTTTTATGATCTCAGCAGCCGTTGCTGTTAGGTGACTACATCCATTAATTCATTAGAGCTGTGAAATGGTGATATTCTCATTACATCACTCCTTCTTCCTTTATTAGCTAGAATACTTCCATAAAGAGAAAATCCCCTCATCTACTAATTGGTTTTCCAGTGGAAGGGTACATATAAAGAGAAAAGAAAAATGCTTCATACTTCCACTTTATTTGGCAATTTTAAAATGAGTGAAGTCATTATTAACCAATTTCACTTCCTTTTTAAATATCATTATGAGCGTATGGGTTTTAATATACTTGATGTGTTTTATCCTTTACATTTACTATACTTATTGGTGGTCAATTTGTCCCATTATTGGTCGCTGGAAGCTTCCCTCTCTAAGTTCTTTCATTATAATTGTAAGATTCCATGATAGACTCTTTGTATTCTGTTCATTACAAAATAATCCAGGCTCGTCTTGTACGTTTCACGTGTAGACCTCCAACACACCCTGGTTCCTTTTAATGAGAAACGATATTTAGAAACCACAGTGTGTACACTAAGATGGCTCATTTCCACTGAGTTGACACTTGGTTCTAAACCTTTTCAGTGTAGAGTTAAGAAATGCTCTTCCCCAAGCATAAAATATACCAGGAATACATATCCATAATGATACTTCTAAATCAGATTCAGAACTGAACTTCTTTTATTAAATATACATTTCCCCTTTCTGCTATGAAATTCGAATTTCCAATATTCCTGAGAGTCCGGGAATCCAGACCTATTTTACTTTTGTAAACAACCTTTTATAATGCTTTATTTTCTTAATGTAATTTTAGTGGAACAGAATTTGCATGGCTCCAAATTCTATGATAATTTATAAAAATAACAATGAATGTTTACTGAGTATTTGCTATGTAGTGTTATTTAAACTTTGCAACAATCCCATGCAAAGGTTAATCTCAGTTTATAGGTGAAAAATTTAAAGCTCCTCTAAAGCTCAGACATATTGAGTAATTTACAGAAGGGGACACAGTTATTAATGGGGATCCCAATTGCTGATTTGTCTCACACTAACAACTCACAGTTAACCAATTATTAATGATTATGCTATAGTGCCTGTTTAATTAATAGCATTCCCCTTCTAATTATCAACCTAGCCAAGCCTATTAGCTAGAACCCTGGTAGCAGTTAGAGAAAGTAAGCGGTACATAAATAATTAAGGCCTTATGGCCTATTATTTCACACATGCTATTTAATTATATATGCATGTGTGTGTAACAGGCAGGGCATACCTAGGGAAAGTCAATAAAATTTGGCTTGGGATCACATGAGCTGTTTGACTGCAGACTCTTGGGGCAATATTAGAAACACCTCTGGTAATCTGATATGCTCCTAAGAGGAAACTCTTTATCCCAGGCAGTGGTTTTAAAGCCAATTAGTGGGTTTAGAAGACCTATCTTTATATCTTTTGTTAAAAGTAGAGCTGCATTTTGTATTGCCAGGCATTGCTCAAATATTGGAAGGCAGCAGTTTTATTTGGCTTTAAACTTTTGGGGGTGACATGANCTCTTGGGGCAATATTAGAAACACCTCTGGTAATCTGATATGCTCCTAAGAGGAAACTCTTTATCCCAGGCAATGGTTTTAAAGCCAATTAGTGGGTTTAGAAGACCTATCTTTATATCTTTTGTTAAAAGTAGAGCTGCATTTTGTATTGCCAGGCATTGCTCAAATATTGGAAGGCAGCAGTTTTATTTGGCTTTAAACTTTTGGGGGTGACATGATAATATTCATTTTCAATGTGATCTTGAAATGTGTGCCAGCAGAAATGACTAATGCTTATAAAGTATTCTAATTGAATTTTAAGAATAAACATTTAAGTTGGGTAAACATTATTTGTTCCCCTGTTATGTGAAGCAAAAATGGGTACCCGAAACAGGGGCTATGATTCTTCCCCTTTCATTAGCTTCATGAAAGTTAGCACAATCCCCCCAAATTAATCAGAAAGGGTTGGTCAAGGCCACATCTTCAAAAGTGAAATTTTCAGCTCCTTCTACAGGAAGGACTTTCCTGCCATTGAGGGGACAAATTCCCAACGGTGGAGTGCTTACAGCACCTGCCTCCGGCATCCCTTCTGAACAAAGTATTTGCAACAGTAGAGAAGATCTTAGGAATCATAAAGACGGTGTGAGTGCAACTGCTGGATATAGTTCTATGTCATCAGTAATACTATTTTATGTAAGCTAAAAGGGAAAAAAAAATGGGCAATGCATATAGAAATAGAACTTCCTGGCACAGATGTCAGCAAGTATGCACTAACGATAACAAATTTATGTTTTTATTATGAGAGCAAAATAAAGAAGGCTACTGCTATGCTCGTATGCTATTCTATAGTAGAATTCCACTAAGGTGGTAAAATACACCACTGGGTCGATTTTGTTACATTGTAGTTTAAAAGCAACAAATATGTGTTTGTATGTACTGGAGATGAGGAGGAAAGGATCAGTTAAAAAAGGAGCATTCAAATGCTAATACTATCCAAACTTTGTTGTTTAGATTTCCTACATACTTACTCCTTATAACAACCTCTTAAGACAGTTAATAGGATTCCCCATTTTATAGATAATAATAGCAATATTAATAAGTGTTATAAATGTGCTATGATTTTAGCACACAGTATCTCATTTAAGCTTCACACTTCCTATAAGGATGCAATTATTATAATCTCCAATTTAACAGATGAAAAATTGAGGTGCAGAAATATTAAATTACTTGGTCAAAGTGATACAACCAGTAAGGGCTGGAGTTGGGAATTGGATAATCTATCTTGACTCTTAAAAACCCATGCGCTAGCCTTCAAGCAAACTGAGAATACAGAGGCTCAGAGAGAATAAGTCAATTCTGGATAATTCTGAACACAAATCCAGCTCTTTTTCCAGTCTAGCTTGCAATTCCATAGTTGGCAGACAATAAGTCTATGAAATAACTTCATTCACAGCACCAATTACATATTTTACATTTACCGGACACTCTGTAAACACATACTAATACAGCATCAAGCAATGATATAAAACTAAAGAAAAGCAAAATAATTAAAGATCCAAATTTGATTGAATCTAGCAGGCGATGCTTTCAACAGAAAGCAGATTTTGAGCCAAAAAGCAAGGGGGAAGTAAAAATGAAGAAAGGTACTCTAGATAACTTATTTCATGTCACATTTGAGAGGATTAGAGAAGCTCTCAAAAGTAGAAAGGTATGGAGCTATTTCAGTTATTAAGGTAATGTTTCTGTGTATCCTATTCGATGGATCTTGAAGAAACAGAAAATTGTCTTACAGAAGTTTGGCATTAATTGACATTAATAAATCCCCCATATGTAGCTTTACCTTATTTAACTTAAAACTTTCCTGACAGGAGAATTCTTTAAGATAAAAAGTCTCAGGGTCATCTAACACATGTATGTATGCAATTTACTCTTCCAGGAAGAGGTGTGGTTGTGCTATTCTCCTTGCCTTTAAGAAAAATGAGATCTGGGGGCGACTGGGTGGCTCAGTCAGTTAAGCATCTGACTCTTGGTTTTGGTTTAGGTTGTGATCTCATGGTCATGAAATTGAGCCCTATGTCAGGCTCCCTGCTCAGTGGGGAATCTCCTTGAGAGTCTCCCTCTCCCTCGGCTCCTCCCGCCACCCCCCCCACTCACATTCTGTCTCTCTTAAATACATAAATACATAAATAAGTAAAATTTTAAAAAAAGAAAGAAAAAGAAAAAGAAGATCTATACGAAGTTAAATCAAAATGAATTTATCCTAAGCAAGACTTTAAATTTCATCTGGAAATAGAAATATTAAATTTTAAAAAGTGTTTTCTATATAGATTAGGTTTTAATTAGGATTTGGGAAACAGGAGTCTGCAGACAGAGCATGCTCAGATAAAGGAAACTACTTGGACCTGTATGCACTGGATACAACTTTACTTGCTTGTATTCCTATATTTTGTACATTCTTATATTCTGGCTAACTTCAGTGTAAACCACACTTTCTCCCACTTATGATCCATCTCTTGCTAACAACTCTATTTTTTTTAAAGATTTTATTTATTTATTTGTGAGAGAGAAAGAGAGCACATGAGTGGGGGTAGGGGCAGAGAGAGAGAGAGAAGCTCAAGCAGATTCCATGCTGAGTGTGGATCCCATCATGGGACTCTGTCTCAAGACCCTGAGATCATGACCTGAGCCAAAGTCAAAAGTCGGACATTTAACGGACTGAGCCACCCAGGCACCCCACAATCTATTCTTCTGTCCATGACCTTGTATCTCCTTAGATCTACTCAAATTGCTAATTTCTCATTATTTACCCTTCCAACCTTTCCATTCTGAGCTTCAATTTGCTACAGAACTTCTTCAGAGACATTAGATTTCCATTTTTGCCATCCTCCCCTCAACTTGATTCTTTGTATTTTCTTGCCTTTACTGCATAAATTGTACTGAGAGTAATCAGGTACCCCACCTAGAAAAGTGGAAGCAAGAATCTATGTCTCTATTGGGTGATAATACAGCAAATGCTGGGCTGGGCTTGGGAGCAGATTATTTTATGCTAATAAGAAGAAGGCAACAGCGAAGAAGTTTCTGGCAGAAATTCAGGTAGTATCTTGATCCAAAAGGATAATCCCAATGGCCTTGGAAGAGAGGGATAATCTAGATATAAAGCCATGTGATGAAAAACAAAACAGCCATTAAAGCAAGAATATTGATTCATTTATCCATATAACTATTCATTCCACTTACCATGTGCCAAATACTATTGAAGGAATCTTGCAGATCATTTTTGGAATCCTTCCTACCTCTGCACCATGAGTAATATCTGACACCTCGTAGGCACTCTAAACTACATTTTGTGTTCCCTTACCTAAAGTCTCATAATATTTTCCCACTGACACATGGTCTAGTTTATGGCAAAATGATTCAAAATAAAGAACGGAAAGTAAAACCTGAAGCAGATTCTTACATAAACAAAGTAACTTTCTTCTTACTGATTGCTCGGAATTGTGGATCTTCAGAGGCCGCGCACCGTTGTGGTTTAAATTGGGAAGATGCAGTATAAACCTTCTTGCAAGCTGGACACCACTGAAAATTTTTATGTAGAAGCATTTTGTAAATAAAGTGCTGTACAAGTGAAAGATATTAACATGCAGAACCAGCCAACTCTCTTGTGTCTTCTGATTTTTCTTATCTTTCCCTATTGATAGCATTTACTGTTCACTCTATAATGAAAATCTGTCACAATGTGACAAGCTCTATAGGGCAGCTTAGGAAAGCATTAGAATGCTGATGATCATGGTACAAGCTTTCATTCTAGCTTGTATGTCATTCTCTGGATCTCTGTTATGAATAGAATTGGAAAATTCAGGACCACATTTGTTTTTATTTTTTTTTCAAACGTTAATGGGGTATTCTTTCCAAGGACCTTGTCAGATTATTCTCTCAAGCCCCAGACTGGATTCTCAATATTGAATTCATGGAGTTAAGTTTTCCTTCTGTTTCTGCTTAGGAGATTTACCCTTGTCAACCTTTCCATTAAGTGGCAACTCAAGGGTCAGAAGCTGGAGAATAAGCTTCCTCAGCAAGACTTAATAAACAGAGGGAAAGTAAGACTCTTTCAACCTTGACAAAAGTAAAAGGGCAATTATTTCATGAAGTTAATCAGTATATGGAATCAATGCAAATCATTCTAAACAAAGAATTCTCTCCAGCTTTATAATAGGGATTTTTGCAGGAAAATAGTTACACCAGTTTTCTTACTTGGTCGACATAAACCCCAGTCTTAACATTAAACATCCAAATGTTTTAAAATCTTGATATTTAACACTGTGTGAGAACTGACTCTGGGTTCGACAGATGTTCCATAAGACTTCTAGGAGACCGGTAACTTCTTTGAATCCTCAATTAACGGTTTTCAGCATATTTACCACCCTCTCTCCACATTTTTTGTAATGTATGATTAATTGGCAATTTTATTTTATGTTTATCTCTAGCTTCACAAAATTCACTTAGAGATAAGCACGAAAGTTTATAAACAAATAATGTAATAATTCTTAGACTTTGCATAAATTTCTTGTGTATAAACTGATAAGCATATGTAGGGAAAAATACTTCTTAAAATATAATCCATAATAATTTTTTTTTTTTTTTTTTTTTTTAGATTTTAGAGAGAAAGACAGCCAGTGAGAGAGGAACACAGCAGAGGGAGTGGGAGAGGAAGAAGCAGGCTCCCAGCGGAGCAGGGAGCCCAATGCAGGGCTCGATCCCAGGACCCTGGGATCGAGCCCTGAGCCGAAGGCAGATGCTTAACGACTGAGCCACCCAGGCACTCCCGTAATAAATTCTAACAAACAGAAATAGTTCTTATGAAATTTATTAGAAAAATCCTTTGTATATTTACCATGTTTGAGTCCACCCTTCCAGGCATCATTTTTATATGTAGGTTAATTTTAGTGTACACTCTGTTCTTAATAAATGAATTTTATAACCACAAAGAAAGAGTTATGATGGTTAATGCCTAAATAACCAAAGAAAATGGTTTAGCGCTTTGGATATTTCTAGCAAAAGAACACCTTTTAATTGTTCATTGTGAGTTAGCCAGTCACAATCTGGTGTTATCTACAGTCACTGGGCTTTTATTTATTTGTTTGTTTGGAGGTGAGGGTTACATTCACTGTTAAAATTTTTGTTCTGGACACCTGGGTGACTCAGTAGGTTAAGCATCTGCCTTCGGCTCAAGAGGGTCATGATTCTAGGGCCCTAGGATGGAGTCCCACATCGGTCTCCCAGCTCAGTAGGTCTGCTTCTCCCTCTACCCTTTCCCCCTGCTCATGATATTGCTCTCTCTCACTCTCAAATAAATAAATAAAATATTTAAAAAATAAAAAAAATTAAAAAAATAAAGGTTTTGGTCATATGCATTTTCTTTCTTTGTCAACACAAATTTCCCATAAATAGTTTAAAACTCTTGTTTATGAGAACAGTGTCCAAACTACACAGAAAATTTTTAGTTTGGAAAAAATTTATTTAAATAATTCATTTTTTAAAAGATTTTATTTATTTATTTGAGAGAGAAAGATCAATCTTGCACACAGGGAGGAGGAGCAGAGGACAGGGACAAGTAGACTTCCCACTGAGCATGGAGCCCAATGCAGAGCTTGATCCCAAGACCCTGAGATCATGACCTGAGCCAAAATCAAGAGTCTGATGCTTACCTGACTGAGCTACCCAGGTGCCACTAGGTAATTCACTCTTGATTATTCTTACCAACTGTCAGTGTATTCCCTGATCAATGAACCAGTGTTAATCCCTTATCATAATTCTTTATTTCTATGGTCTTGTGCCTCTTCCCTGATTTCATAACTACTTATCAAAACAAACAGCCTATCCTATTTCACTGCTCTCAACATCCTTCATAATTGTCTTGTGATGTTTAAAGTTGCAGATAATTCACATATGAAATATGCTTGTCTTTAATGTGTCCCATTTTCTCAAATCCTGTCTCCAATGAAACCTGAAATCTAATTTAAAACCAAGTTCAAAATAAGATCTGTGCCAGTATTTTCATTTGAAGATTTATGACATACTACAGCCTAGCTTTTTAAATAGGAACGAAGAGTAAACATCAGAAAGAGGGGATTCTAGCTCCAAGTAAAATTGAGAACTCATAAGAAATCACCTGTCTGCCTTAAATAAGTCCATGTATTCCTACCTTGACAAATCACTTCTCAGAATGATGAAGGAATTTAAAGGAATAATTTCATGGCCACTATCATTATTTTTGGAGAAATGATGGAAATGTGAATTATGTTATGACCAAAGACAGATACAAATATCTACTTCCAAAATGGCGGATTCTGGAAATGTACATTATATCTTTAATAAATTCAAGCACCGATTATTAAAGCAATGGACGATGACCATGGAGAATAAAAAGAGAGGAATATTGAGAATCAACATGAGTTCCCAGGGTGGAAATGAATCCAAAGTAACATAATGTCCTTTCTCTGGTAAGCTTTTAATGTTACTGATCAGCAAAACACTGACGACATGTTATATTAATTTCAACAAAGTATCAAATGATACCCTAAGAAATAAGGTAATAAATATTAACTGAATAATAGTACTCTTAAAAGGATTATTTAAGTAGTGATTAATGGCTATCATCCTGAATAAAGCCTCTACTAAAGTGCTGTAGTTTTCTGCCTCTACTTAGTATCACTTAATCACTGATATGTAAAAGGAGATTTCAAAATGGAGTAATGACGCCTAGCTAAGAGAATCTCTTCTTAAAACATTAACACATGTCCTGTATGGAGAAACCGTGGACTTTCTGCCAGCTGTAAGCCCCCAGCTTATACTTAGCTCCCTCCTCACCATAACACCTTAATCACTTATATTCCTCACTTCTAAAGGAGCTAACTCTGGGCGCCTGAGTGGTTCAGTCAATTGAGCGTCTGACTTTTGGTTTTGGCTTAGGTCATGATCTCATGGGTCCTGGGATCAGGCCTCACCGTGAGGCTAGGTGCTCACTGTGGAGTCTATTTAAAGATTCTGTCCCCCTACACACCTGCATGCTCTCTGTCTCTCTAAAACAAATAAATAAATCTTTAAAAAAATAAAATAAAAAAAACCAAAGGAGCCAAAGCCATTTGACAAATTTCAATCTGTCATTTGCATAATATCTCAACCAATCCCAGTTAACCTATTTTCAATCTCTGTTTTGCATCAAGAACTGCACTAATGACCTTTTCATCTTTATAACTGCCCTCTCTTTGTCTTCCTCTAAAACATGAGTCAGCTTCTTACCTGAACCTGTATCTCCTGAATTCTAATTGCCCAAATAAATGCCTATTTGCTTAACTTCTCAGTGAATTCGCTTTTGGCTGACGGGCTGGATGAGAAAAATTATTTTCAAATCAGATATTAACTTTTAAAATCATATTAGATATCAAAAGCTGGACAGGTTTGTTAGAGTAATAGTCTAGAATAGCGAAAGGCCCTCCAATCAAAATCAACAAGGTAACCATTAAAAACATATAATCTGAGAAATTTTATACAATAGGTTATGAAAAGGTTTCATAGGAGGTCCTGTAGGGGGGAGCCCTAGAGGATTTATTTATTTATAATTTTAATTTATTCATTAGCTCCCTCAACTAATAAATATCTATGAAAAATGTGCTATGCACAAGGTCCTATTCCGGGCACTGGAAATACAGTAGTGAATCAGATAAATAAGAACCCTTCCCTTCTAGAGCTTATGTTCTGGCAGGTTGCAGCAGAAGATTAACAAATAAATAAACTAGATAATTTCAAGTGAAATAAGATTCAAATGATATTAGGGTTGACTGCTCAGTTGATAGAACACGTGATTCTTGATCTCAGGGCTATGAGTTTGAGCCCCATGATAGGTATAGAGGTTACTTTAAAAAAAAAATACTGGGGCACCTAGGTGGCTCAGTTGATTGAGCATAAGACTCTTTGTTTCAGCTCAGGTCATGATCTTGGGTAAAGCCCCACAGACGGGCTCCATGCTCAGCATGGGGTCTGCTTGTTCCTCTCCTTCTGCTCCTCTCCCTGCTCATGCTCTCCATCTCTCTCTCAAATAAACAGATAAAATCTTTAAAAAATAAAAATAAATTAATTAAATAAAATCTTTAGAAAAAACTATTACATAAATTAGGTTTTTAAAAAAAAGATTCAAAACATTATTAATTGGTGAACCACTATATTATACACCTGAAACTAATAGAACACTCTATGTTAATTGTACTGGAATTAATTTAAAAATTAAAAATAAGGGGTGCCTGGGTAGTTTAGTCAGTTAAGCATCTGTCTTCAGCTCAGGTCATGATCCTGAGGTCCTGGGATCGAGCCCCACATCAGGCTCCCTACTCAGTGGGGAGTCTTCATCCCCTCTCCCTCTGCCCGCCACTCCCCCCGCTCGTGTACTCATGCTCACTCTCTCTCTCTCTCTCAAATAAACAAAATCTTTAAAAAAATTAAAAATAAAAATGTAATAAAAATTTAAAACTTAAAACATTAATTAAAAAGACTAAAGTTGGGGACTAATTTAGGCAGGGGCTGGCCACTGAGAAGATGGTATTTAAACACACAGTTGAAAAGGACCCAGATAGATATAGGAAAACCAAGAGCTAAAGTTTTAAAGCAGAGAAAATATCAGGGTGGAAAGACCCTAAGGGGGAGAATGAGTTTGGTTAAGTCAAGGAAAGGAAAGGCCAGTGTAAGCAAGTGGTAGAATAAAGAGATTGCAATGGTTGTCTGGCGTCAGATTATTTAAGGATTTTACAAGTCATGAAAAATAAATTTAATGTTATCCCATCCCAAGTGCAATGATAAGTTTTTGAAGCATTCCAGTAAGGAAGTATTATGATTAGATTGGATCATTTTGCATTTTTAACAGTTCATTACAGTTTCTTTGCAGAAAAAGGACTATAAGAGGTCAAGGGTTGACACAGAGAAACTTAGCAAGAGTAATCCTGGTGAAAGGTCATTGTGGCTTAGACTAAGATGGTGTCAATGGAAATGAGATGTGAATGGATTTAGAATATAATCTGGGGCGAATCAGAGTTAATGAGAAATTAAATGTAAGGCTGTAGAGAAGAGTCAAGAGTTACACTTGTTCATAGGGATAAAAGAATGGGGTAAATTGTCATAGAATTTACTAAAATTGGGGAAACCTAAGGGAAGGATATGTTAAATTTAAGATACTATTTGGGTATCAAGTATAGTTTTTAAAAAGATTGTTCAGTATTAACATACTCAATACCAATTAAGATCACTGGAGAAATCAGATAAAAGATGTAGATTTTGTAGATGTCAGCAAATAGATGATACTTAATGCCATTGTGGGACAGAGATTGAATCAGTCACCAATGGTCAGTGGGTTCATCAATCATGCCTATGTAATAAAGCCTCCATAAAAACCCAAAAGGACTGTATTTGGAGAACTTCTGGGCTGGTGAACACATGGAGGTGCTAGGAGAACGGTGTGCCTAGAGAGAACATGGAAACCCCACCTATTCCCCATCCCCTGCAAAATGCATCTCTTCCATCTGGCTGTTCCTGGGTTCTATCCTTTTATAATAAACCAGTAATACAGTAAGTAAAATGTTTCTGTAAGTTTTGTGAGCTACTCTAGCAAATTCATTGAACTTACGAGGGAGGTCATGGGAACCACTGGTTTATGGCTAGTTGGTCAGAAGCACAGGTAACCTGGGGCGCCTGGGTGGCACAGAGGTTGGGCGTCTGCCTTCGACTCAGGGTGTGATCCCGGCGTTATGGGATTGAGCCCCACATCAGACTCTTCCACTATGAGCCTGCTTCTTCCTCTCCCACTCCCCCTGCTTGTGTTCCCTCTCTCGGTGGCTGTCTCTATCTCTGTCGAATAAATAAACAAAATCTTAAAAAAAAAAAAAAAAAGAAGCACAGGTAACCTGAGGCTTGAAATGGGGTAGGAGGCAGTCTTGTAGAACTGAATATATAACATGTGGTCTTATACTGTCTCCAGGTAAACAGTATCAGAACTAAGTTGAATTATAGCACACCCAGCTGGTATCTAAATTGCTAGTTGTTGATGTGAGGCACTTAGTCCAGGAACCCAAAAGAAAATGATTAACAATACCTATTTTCATATATGACATTTTCTAATTATGAACCCTATGACTCACCATCTGCAAGTCAATAAATATGAAATACCACATTTACAAAATAAAGGATAAAAATCGTATGATCATTTCAATAGATACAGAAAAAGCATTTGACAAAATTCAACATTTTTTCATGATAAAAACTCTCAACAAACTGAACATACACAGAACATAACATAATAAAGGCCATAAATAACAAGCTCATAGCTAACATCATATTCAATAGTGAAAAGCTCTAAGATCAGAAACAAGACAAAAATGTTCACTCTTACCACTTTTACTCAACCTAGCACTAGAAGTCCTAGTCAGAGCAATCAGGCAAGAAAAAGAAATAAAAGGCATCCAAATCAGAAAGAAAAAAGTAAAATTACCTCTGTTTGTAGATGACATGAGCCTATTTGTAGAAAATCCTAAAGATTGTAGCAAAAACTGTTAGAAATAATAAATTCAGCACAATTACTGATCAAAAAATCAATATACAAAAGGCACCTGGGTGGCTCAGTCAGTTAAGTGTCTGCCTTTGGTTGAAGTCATGATCTTGGGGTCTTGGGATCAAGCCCTGGAGTTGGGCACACCACTCACTGGGGAGGTCTGTTTCTCCCTCTGCCCCTCCCCCCTCATGTGTTTGTTTTTTTTTTTCCTCTCTCTCTCTCTCTCTCAAATAAATAAATAAATAAAATCTTTAAAAAAAGAAGAAAGTGATGAAGGATATTAGAAAGTCTTGAGTTTCATTAAAAACCATCTGGAAGAAATATAGAACACAACAGAGAAGCATTAAAAAAATCAATATACAAATATCAGTTAGGTTTCCATATGCTAACAATTAATTATTAGAAAAAGAATCTAAGAAAACAGTCCCATTTATAATAGTATCAAAAAATAAAATAAAACACTTAGTAATATATTTAACCAAGGAGGTAAAAGATCAATACATCAAAAATCAGAAAACACTGATAAAATAGAAAGTGACACAAATAAGTGGAAAGATGTTTCACGTTTTTGGATTGAAAGAATTAATATTGTTAAAATGTTCATAACTACCCAAAGTGATTTACAGATTCAATTATATCCCTGTCAAAATTCCAATGGCATTTTTTACAGAAATAGAAAACACAATCCTAAAATTTGTATGGAACCACAAAAGACCTCAATTAGCCAAACAATCTTGAGAAAGAAGAACAAAGCCTGAGGCATCATGCCACCTGATGTAAAACTATATTACAAAGCTGTAGTATTCAAAACAGTATGGTATGGTCATAAAAATAGACACATAGATCCATGGAACAGAATAGAGCCTGGAAGTAAACCCATGAATATACGTTCAATTAATTTTTGATAATAAAACCAAGAATATGCAATGCAAAAATGGTTTCATCAATAAAGAGAAGTCAGAAAACTGGATAGCCACATATAAAAGAATGAAACTGGATCACTCTCTTACACTATACACAAAAATCAACTCAAAATGGATTAAAGACTTAAATATAAGACCTAAATCCACAAAACTCCTAGACTAAAACATCAGGGATAAGCTCTTTGACATTGGTTTTGGTAATGATGTTTTTGGATTTGACAGCAGAAGCAAAGGCCCCAAAGGAAAAATAAACAAGTAGGACTATATCAAACTACAAAGCTTCTGCACAGCAAAAGAAGCCATCAATCGATCAATCAATCAATGGGCAACACATGAAATGGGAGAAAATATTTGCAAACCACATATCTGATAAGGGGTTAATATCTAAAATATACAAGGAACTCCCACAACACGACAGGAAAAAAAAAAAAAAAAAGACAAACCACTTAATTAAAAATTGGGCAAAGGACATGAATAGACTTTTTCCTAATGGCCAAAAGATACATGAAAACATCCTCAACATCACTAATCAGGAGGAAATTGTAAATCAAAACTACAATGAACTATACCTCGCACCTGTTACCTCATTAATCCTTACAGCATCGATTGAAATGGATACTACCATGTCAATATTGTGCATGAGGAAACTCAGACTTAGCGATATTAAGTCTCTGGCATTGAATTACATGAGTTTTACCATTAATTTGTATAACACTTAAGCCCATGCCCTTACCATTACACTGAAGTACTATCCTTTGACGATGATCCATGTTTGTGATACCTAGTAAGAACGAGAACCTCATTTCTGGTTCAAACCTGTACACGGAAGTATTTTTCAACCCTCCACACATTGTTTGACCAAGGTGCTAAATAAATATTTCTTACATGAATAAAACATAAGTAAATAAATTTAATGAATTGATTGCTTTATATGATACATCAAAATGAAAAAAAAATTACAATAGTTGTCCATTAATTAGTTTAACTTGTAGAATGGACATTGAAGAAAAGTGAATATTTCCCTAGTTCCATAATAATAACTCTCCCTCTCTTTATATATATACATTCCTTCACACAGGAGTGACTAGCAGACATGAAGCACTTTTTTCATGCTTTACTCTTTTTCTTCATACAAAGTGACCTTTAAGCACAAGCCTCCTTGTGTCTGATGTGATGCAAACTACATCAGTGAATTGGAATGTACTGAGGATCTGAGATGCTTAGGATCAAGTGGTTTGATTTGTTCACAGTTTCTGAAAAACCTGCCCAGGGTTATGTAATTCCAGGGGCGGGGCGGGGGGGGGAGAGGAGGAGGACGAGGAGGAGGAGGAGGAGGAAGAAGAAAAATAGTGTTCACCTTGTGGTAACTTAATATCAAATTTACAAAGTAAGGTGGCGATAATCAGGACTCCCTTTGAGACATCAGTGGAAAAGTACATAAAGACTCTGATTGATTTAGGAAAGGGGTCCCTGCTTTTACCCAAATAATGATTATTTTGTTTCACATGTGTTATCTTTTAGTAAAGCAAATCTTACTTGGAAAATTCCACAGGACACATTCAAATAAATTCTTAAAGTTTTAGGTATCCAGTTTTCAGTCTGATTGTTTGATATTCTAGTTCACTGATTTTCATGATCTTATTCTCTTTATCCTATAGCATTGCAGAAGGCGGCACGGAGAATTTGGAGCCAAACAGGTCTGGACCAGAAATGAGGTTCTCACTCTTACTAGGTATCACAGACATGGATCACAGTCAAGGGATAGTTTCAATGGATCTTTTTTCTCATCAGCAAGTTTGTAGTAAAGATGAGAACATGTATATAAAAAACCTGTTAGAGCTTACTTAGGCCCTAATAAATGGTAGATGCTTACTTATTTGTATTGAAAGCACAAAACAAAAGTAAAAAAAAAATGATATGAGATTAAAAAAATTATTGAAATTCACAAGTCTGTTGAAGAGGAAGATAATCCCCCCCAAATATGACCTTTTGGCATAAAAATTATTTTAGGCTAATTATTTTTAAGAAACAGCAGATAGCCGAGAAGCTCTGAAAACTGAAGTTACGTTTTTGTAGGAGACATTTATATTATAAGGGAAATTTCCATTTGTAAGACTGTCTTTCTCTCTGTTGGAAGACAGGATAGGAGGTTAAGATAAGGAAGAGGAGAATAATTCAATCTCCAGACATTTATCTATAGAAAAGGCATGGACTTAAATCTAAGTAACAACCACACCCTTGTATACTGTGCTTTGCCAGACAACCTCCCATAAGTGATTCTCCCCAGCCCCAAGGTCTTTCTTTTGTCATTAGCGAAGATGGTATTTAAGGTGATGGCACGGACCATTTGGGGGAGTTAGTTTTCCTGAGTACCTCCCATGTGTGTATACGGGAAGGTATATTTGTTACTAAATTTCTGTTTGTTTTCTTTTATTAATCTGGTGGGGGGTTTGTTGTTGTAGTTGTTGTTTGCAGAGGGGTCTCAGCCAAGAACCTAGAAGAGTAGAAGGAAAATTATTTTTCCTCCCCTATAATATAAAGATATGATTTCTGCATGCAAAAAAGGTTCATTTAAATCATTATTAGTACTATAATTCTATTCATCAAAATACACAATTACAAATACTAAGAGTATATTCATTAGCAATCTTTCAGCATGTCACACTATGTCACAGATGGAATATTACCTCTAAGTCTCTGGAAAAAAAAAAAAGTGGGGTTAGAACTCCAAGTAACCTCCAGTATGAAGAAGGATATTGGAGAGGAATTACGTAACTAATACTGCAACCACACCAATACCCTGGCTATTCATAACTACATCTTAGGGTTAACTTTCCAAATCCTAATTCCAGTTCCCTTTCTAAATATGATTTTGATGACTCTGCTTTGCTCTCTGCAGGTTGTCCTGATTCCTGCTTTTAGATCCAGAGTTAAGTGACTGTTTATTCATAAACAATTGGAACAGCCCTTTTGCTGCTTTTGTCCTTATTCCCCATCTCCCTAAGTCCCCTCGATATGGGAAACAAAGGCAAAAAAAAAATTATTAAATTTCCTCACAACTTACAGCCCATTGACAAGTCCTTGAAACAGTGACATTCCTCTAGGAACTCAGTTGCCTTGATGTTGATAACTTTGCTAAGGGCTAAAGGCAATCTTAGCCCAACCCCCCAAGACCCTGTAAGTCTATTTTAACATATAAAAATTTCTTAAGAAACTTCCTTTATCTCTACCTACCCCCCCCCCCAGATACATGTTGGCAATCATCCCCCAAGCATATGACCCACCGGAATACATCTGAAGGGTCTCAGAACTCAGATTTTATTAGACAGTTAATAACAATAGCTAGCCCCCTCAATGTCCTGGAAACCTTGCTTCCAAAATTCCTTAGAGACTTATGCTATCCCTAACCCCCACCTAACCTGAAATTATATAACAGCCTATTCCTCATGACCCCAGTGCAGCTGCTTCTGTCCATAGGTCTGTTCCCGTGCTTTAATAAAACCACCTTTTTGCACTAAAGACGTCTCAAGAACTCTTGGCCTTCGGCTTTGAACCCTAACTTCTTTCTTACATCACCCTCAAGTTCCATTCTGATAATTAACCATATCAGTTTAACACCAATAGCTTTACATATATTAGATTTCTTTTTTCCTTTGTAGACAAGCTATAAATTACTTAGGGTAATGAGTATATCCTCAGTGAAGGAGTCAAAATAAGACACAGACGACCGAAGACCTTAACCCAAGTAGTAAATAAGTATCAGAGCACAGATTCGAATTTAAGTCTTCTAACTGTAAATCTGCTTTCAACTCATTACACCCCTCTGCCTCAATATAAGTAAGAAAGATTATTGTTATAGCCAGTAATACAAATGGGAAACAACTCCTTTTCTTTCCCCTAATGTACCAGGTAGCAGAAAAAATAAATGTTTCCATCCAGAGTATTCAGTTATAAAGGAAACTCGTTGCTGTTAAGAGCAGCAAAAATATAAATTATTCACATGCATTTAGCATCAGCTCCACACATAAGAAGCAGTTTTTATTCAGTATAAACTAATGGCTCTGGGATGTTTCCTAAGAAAATATGCTACCTTCTGAAAACACACAGAATTACTCTGAACTAACAGTACAATCCTTCTACTTAAAAGAGGACTCATTTCTAAAGAAGTCTGCATGTGACATTTAAAGAAAAAGCAGACATTGGGATTAATTGGATCAGGCACAGCTTGATCATTGTCATGGAAAATACAGTGTCTGATTCCCTTCCAGGTGAGGCATCCAAAGCTAGAGACAAAACACTAAAAAGAAAGTTCACAATGGATCCAAAGGAGTTAGCATGAATAGTTCTGAGAACACTTAATTTTCTACTAGTGTTATGGTCACCAATCACATGCTGACTTGCATATTCAAATACTCCATTGTATAAGAAACATACATAAAGCCCAATTAAGCCATCATCAAGAAAGAAAGAAAACTGATGTAATGCTGTTAAGTGCTGAAACAATGTAAGGAGTACATGAGGGTTTATTTTACTATTGTCTTGACTTTTTTGTGTGTGTTTGAAGTTTTGTATCATAAAAAGGTTTTTTTTAAAGTTCTCTCAATCCCGGAAGTCCATTTACTTTCATTGTCCCACTGCAAATCTATTATTTAAAAAATCATTTAAGAAGTAAAAAAGTTGAAGAAAAACAAAAGAAAAAAAACAAATAAAATAGGAATAAAAAGAAAAATACTTCCATTACTAAAAAGAGAATTCAGGAAACTCTCTTGGATACATAAATGTCATTTTAAAAAAGTTGCTTACTTATATGCAGCTCTTATATTTCTTTTTTGGAGGATTTGTTCCTTTAGGCAAAATTTATAGCACAAAATCCCGTACAGAGGCTATTATAATGCTGTGGCTGAAGTTCTCTGTATAGTTCATGCCTAAATGGTTTTAACAGCACCTGTTGTCCTAAAAAGAATAGTAGCAAATAATAAATGGGAGTTTTAGAAAACTGTCAATTCATGAAAAAATTTTTTGTCAATTTTTTTGTTCTCAAAAGCTAAAGTTTATTTTCTTAAATATCCCTGTGATTAACTAGCAACTGTTGAAATGAAAAATGAAATGAGCTCTTAGATTGGAAACAAAGGGGTTGACTCAGTATTTATCTCCAGATTTGCTGATTTCTGTTGGACAGTAACATCATAATAGACCGTAGACAAGCTGGTTGTGTGATTAGAAGTGAGTCTCTCAAGCTCTCTGATTCTTTTTTCTTTTCTTCCTCATCGGTAAATGGAATTAATGGTGTCTGGCTCTGCATGTTTCAAAGCTAGTTAAAATAATAAATTGAAGGAAACTGGAACCATCATAAGGATCAAATAAGATTGCTTATGAGAATACAAACTACAATTTGTTGAACATCTAACATACCCCCAACATTTTACAGAAATCTCTGATCTTTCCAACAATCCTCTGGATTGATATTTGCAAACTCCACTTTGCAGATGAGAAACCGGACTCTCAGGTAGTAATACAGTTAGTAATTGCTGGACCTGAAATAAATTCCCTGACCTTATCTCTCAGAATCTTCCCACTCTACCATGTTGTCTCCCATGAAACTGGGAGGAAATTACCAAAGTACAAAAGTATGTTCTACTATCTGCAGACTTCTTCATTAAAGGATTTGAGGCAAGGACAGAAAATTACTCATCAGAGATAGCACAGAAAGAAAAACATACAATCTCCAATCCTTGTTCTCTTATTTCTTGTTTCTTCTTCATGATTCAAAACAATGCAAAGTACTGAAAGAATATTTTGAAACTTGAATAGGAAGCCAGCAGGAAAACAATCCCCAGGCCATTTATTATCCCTATTTATGCAACATGGAATGTCAATTAAGTCCCCCCAAACAATCCCAAAGGTAGTTATTTAGTTGTAATTTTGTTGAACTGTTAGCAGACTTCTTTGTGCCATTTGCTTCTTAAATGAAGAGAATGCATCAACAGTGAAACCAAGTGGCAAACTGGCATTGGGGCTGCAGTTCATTCGAATCTGAGAGGCAGGGGAACTCTAGCACATTTAAAATCCTCCATTTGAATTTTTATTACTTAAATTCACCACTCCTTGAAACACAGTCATAAATCAGCAGTACTAGGGAGCCACCTGCTGGAATTACTGGATGGATTTTGCTGCCTTGTTTCCCAATATATAATTCACTTAATATTAATTCAATTATGAAAACGATAAATTCAGGATTCTTTGCCCTAAATACATACATCTCTCACAAGAACTTTCAAACTAGACTTGGTAATGACAAAGATGGCATTATTACAAAAGAAGGCAGAAGTCTGAAATAGGAAAAGAAATAAATATTCATGGCACATTAACATGTGATTGAAATGTGAAAATACAAGAGTTAACAGAGAAGTTCCAACAACAGCAGCAGGATTGTTAAAATTAGGTTATCTATTGCTTCAAGATTGCTTTTCTTTAATTTGTCAAGGATGTTCTGCCTACTAATTAGTTTACCCAGATGCCATCCTTACATGCAACTTATTTAAATAATAATATTTTCATTAATATTAAAATGTATTTTTAAAAAACTGCTGGAATTAAAGGAAAAACAGGAGACCTAATTTGGGATCAAGTGATATAAATTTTATTTTTCCTTTTTTTAAGTTGTCTAAAATCAGTCTCTTAAAACTTATCTACAATTCTGAGTGCTGATAAATCAAAATTTTTTTGCTTAAAGATGATTAGTATAGCATTTTTCCAAGACTGTGTTGTTTGAAAGTCTATGCTAAATATAGCTACCCGTTTTCCTGCCTTAGCTATACTCTCTATATTTTGAACATAAAAGAAATATTCCTTGATAATGCTTTTATGTTGCCTAAGGGTCATATGCTCTCTGTGTATAGCATAGAAACTAAATAAAAACAACATATGAAAGACTGATCTGAAAGTGAACTATTTCCAAGACATAGCTTGGAGTTATTTTCCTTACTGATTCCTGATTATCAGTTTATTATCACTTTCTTTATTCTCTAAAGGATAGCATGTATAAAAATCCCATCTAATTGAGGATTCCTATTGATCAAAGCTATGATTTTATTTCTACACAAGCATTTTCAAGGTGATAGGGACTTTAGTGAAATGGGTGTGCAGTGATAATTCTGTAACTCCTCTGTTAGACTGACAGTATTTGATAAGTCCTGTACCAAATGCAATTTGCCTTACTCTAAGGAACTTCCTCTAATTTACATTGGTAAATCCTTGCCAAATTCCTTGGCATACATTGCTAAATACTTGCCAAAAGCCCTTCAGAATATATCAAGTCATTTGCCTAAATCTGTTTGACACCCAACAACAACCTTGAAAGATGAAATTCTTATTGTCTTCACTTGACAGGTAAATATAAGTGAAATTCAGAGGAGTTTCATAAATTGTCACCCACCATATCCTAGTAAATACCTAAGGAAAGATTCAAGTTCCTGACAAGACCACACTGGATCCGACTGGAATATCTAAGTTCTTAAAAGGAGCAAAACAATTTTCTATATGTTTACATTGCACTCTTGCGCTCATGATATCATATGTGATGTATCTGTTTTATTTCTCTCCAAAGTCTGTAAGCTTCTCCAAACCATACACTCCTTTTTTCTTTTTAAATATTCTCAGAAGTTGGCATAAAGCCTGGTACTCATAGAAGATGATAAATTAATGCTAGTTAAATGAATATTTGTTGAAAGAGATTCTATTTCCCCAAATGACATAAACACAATCCTATTTGTTTATACTTCATGGAATCTAGTAGTTTACGATGAGAAGGGAAAGGGGAATGATACTTGCTGCGGCCATATTATATGTCAGGCCTTATGACCGCACCTTCAGTTCAAGATTGCGGGGGACAAAGAAACAGAGAAAGAAAGTGTTTAAGTAACTCACTAAAAGTCACCCAGAATACTCTCAACACTGCCTCAAATTTTCTATCATCGCCTTTGATGATTTTATTCACTTTCATAGTCTTATCAATCACCTCCATGAAAGTGATACCAAATTTACATGTATCATTCCTCAATATTGCACAGCCTTGAACTGTATTTGCAATTGTTTGGCTCTTCTCAAGAAACAGTTGTGGAACGACTGTTTGAATAAATACCTACTAAGTGCCAGGCACATCTTCAATTGTAGATATCCATGCTGAACCAAACAGCCTATTTCTGCCTGCAGGGACTCCCAGATTAATAAAGAGTTAAGCAATACAGAGATGTTCAACATCACTAATTATCAGGGAAATGCAAATCTAAACCACTAGATATATGAGGTATCACCTATACCTGTCAGAATGGCTAAAATCAAAATGACAAGAAATAACAAGTGTTGGTGAGCATGTGGATAAAAAGGAACCCTCATAGGGGTTCCTGGGTGGCTCAGGTGGTTAAGTGTCTGACTCTTGATTTCAGCTCAGGTCATAACCTCAGGGTTGTGAGACTGAGCCCTGCATCAGGCTCCATGTCTACCATGGAGCTTGCTTAAGGTTTTCTCTCTTCTCCTCCACCCCCTCTCTAAAAAAAATAAATAAATAAATAAAAAGCAACCCTCATACACTGTTAGTGGGAATGTAAATTGATGCAGCCACTGTGGAGGTTCCTCAAAAAAATTAAAAATAGAAATGCCATAGGATCTGGAAACTCCACTACTATTTACCCAAAGAAAATAAAAACACTAATTTGAAAAGATATATGCACCCCTATGTTTACTGCAGCATTATTTACCATAACCAAGACATGGAAGCAACCTCGGTGTCCATCGATAGACAAAGGCATAAAGAAGATGTGGTGGGTATATATATAATGGAATATTGTGCAGCCATAAAAAAGAATGAGATGGTGCCATTTGAGGTAACACAGATGGACCTAGAGGGTATTATGCTAAGTAAGTGAAGTAAGTCAGCAAATACCATATGATTTCACTCTTAAGTCAAATCTTTAAAAAAGAAAGAAGGGAAAAAGAGAAAAAAAGAATAAACAAACAAAAAGCAGAACCGAACCTGTAAAAACAGAATGAACTGATGGTTGCCAGAGGAGAGGGCTGGGTAAAGTGGGTGAAGGGGAGCAGAGATAAAGACTTCCAGTTTTGGAAGGAACAAGTCAGGAAAACAAAGGCACGGCATAAGGAATAGGGTCAGTGACACTGTAACAAGGACATACCAGGACAGATGGTAGCTACACTTGTGGTGAATGTAACATAATGTATAAACACGTCCAATCACCATGCTGAACACCTGAAACCAATGCAACACTGTATGCCAACTCTACTTAAATAAAAAAATAAATAAAACAAAAAGTTAAGCAATACTTATGTTATGAAATCCACAAACAGAAGTTAGTGACAAGGTAACCAGGAAAGGAGTCTCTGAGGGAGTTAAAAAAAATTAAACTGAGGCTTAAAAGATGCAAAAGAGCCAGCCCTGCAAAGAGTGGGAATAAAATTGCTCCAAAGAGCACGGAGAACACATTGGAAGGCCCTCAGGCAGGAAAGGCTGCTGCAAATTTTAAGAACTGAAAGTTTGTGGGCGCCTGGGTGGCTCAGTCGTTAAGCGTCTGCCTTCGGCTCAGGGTGTGATCCCAGCATTCTGGGGTCGAGCCCCACATCAGGCTCTTCCGCTGGGAGCCTGCTTCTTCCTCTCCCACTCCCCCTGCTTGGGTTCCCTCTCTCATTGACTGTCTCTCTCACTGTCAAATAAATAAAATAAAATCTTTAAAAAAAAAAAAACTGAAAGTTTGCCTGGATGCCTGAACATAACTGGAATTGGAAGCTCTAAAGGGTTTCGAGTAGAGCATGGAGACGCTCCACTTTATGATTTAAAAGATATTATTCTGACTGCGACGTGAGGAAGAGATGGGAACTGAGTGAAAGTAGACGTAGTAGGAATCACCAGAGACTTTCTCAGGAGTGCAAGCATGAAGCAACTATGCTTGGGACCAATGGGCTGGAAGTACAGATGGAGACAAGCAGAGAAATAAACATATTTTGGATTTTAGAGAAAACATTGATAGGCTGAAGAAAAGAGACATGTGAGGCTTCTAGTTTGAACAACTTTTGAGATGGTGAAAAGGGCTTTTCTTCAGGCTTTTTTTGGAAATAGTTTGGTAAGAATATACCCCAGCAATAATATTAAGTATACCGGTGAAAGAGGAGAAATCAGGTCTATGGGAAAAGTAAGAGGAAGATTTGGGACGTGATAAAATTAAGAGACATGGGAGGAATATAAAGCAGATGGTACACTATTTCCCGCAGCATGTTCTGGCTTTCTTGTCTAGGCCCTTAACACTCCCACGTCTTCATTCATTCATTCTACCTAAACTCCAAATTCCATCTCAAATGCTTAGGAAGGAAAAGAAGGGTGTAGTGTATTTCCCTAACCTCGGCTTACCATAAATGTGTCCATAAACTGTGTTTGTACTTCCAACCTGGCATTTGTCTTATGCCCTATTAATCTGTAACATCCTTACCAGCAGGACTATGTCTTTCTCTTCTTGGTATCCACAGGAGCAGTAGGGGCCCAGGAAACATTTGTTGAATGTAACGGAATGAAGTATAGCTTTCATAAAAGAAGAATATTCTAACTCTTTGTTTTTCTTAGTAATGAACTGTGAATTTTTTTAGAAAATAGGAGTGTTGAGATAATGTTCCATGAAGGCAACTTATACATGTATTTGGAATCTTTCTGGAATGCCTCCAATCTATGGCATTCTCTCAACTCCCACTTCTGTTTTAACAAAGCCAATCTCTTGGAAAATTTCCATCTGCTAATACAGGGATCAGCCAACGATAGTCCATGCCTCAGGCCCAAGTTAGCATACTGATGCCAAATCTGTTCTCACCCATTTGTTGTAGCTTCTGTGCTATAGTAGCAAAGGTCAGTAGTTGCTACAGGAACTATATAAGCTGCAAAGCCAAAAATATTTATTATCTGGACCTTGCACCAGTGGAATGCTTTGAAGACCTCTTCTTCAGGTTCTTTCTTGGAACAGTTTGATAAGAGTATACCTAAGCAATAATGTATATTGAAACCTTACAATTTAGCATAATTTCATAGAAGTGACAAGTGATGGCTGGGATCAGAGATGAACAACATGAAGAAGGGATGGAATCCAGGATGAGGATTCATAGTACAGAGGTCAAGAATCAGGAAGAGGATTCAAAACAAAGAATTCCCTGGGTCAACACAAACTAATCAAGTCAGCTAACTTGTCTTGGGCTCCTACTTTAATCAAATGTACTCAACCCTGAGGCCATATCCCTGACTCTTTTACCCCACTTTATTCTTCTTTTTCTTTTTTGAGTATAGTTCACATACAATGTTATATTAGTTTCATATGTACAACATAGTGATTCAACTTCTCTATACGTTATGCCATGGGGACCACAAGGGTAGCTACCATTTGTCACCATATAATGCTATCACAGTATCATTGACTATATTCCCCATACTTTTATTCCTGGGATTTATTCATTCCCTAACCATCTTTTCCTCACTTTAGAGAGCTGTCCTCACATTCTTAAAGGCTTAGCTTGAATTCTACCTGCCCCATGGAGCCCTTTTAAAATCTATCTAGGTTCTCCTGGGTAGCGCAGTCGTTAAGCGTCTGCCTTCGGCTCAGGGCGTGATCTCGGCGTTCCAGGATCGAGTCCCACATTGGGCTCCTCTGCCGGGAGCCTGCTTCTTCCTCTCCCACTCCCCTGCTGTGTTCCCTCTCTCGCTGGCTGTCTCTCTGTCACATAAATAAATAAAATCTTTAAAAATAAAATAAAATAAAATCTATCTAGTCAACAAAACTAGGCATGGTAGCTCATACTTGGATTTCTAGAGCATTTCTCTTATGGAGCCTATCATTTAATGGTTATTTATTCCCCTACTGGATTATAAACTTTTTGAAGGTAGATTTTGTCCTTAGCATTGAACTGATTTAACTTAAATAATTCATGTTAAGATATGAATACACTAAAACTGCCAGAAAAGGTTTAGAATATATATACACTGAGAGACTGAATATGCGAATGAACAATGGCCAGACCATATATGGCAATAAAACTCTGATCCACAAACTCTGTAGCACCTAGTCAAAGCACAGTCCCTGTAGCAATTTGCCCCAAACCGTCAAGAATTGGCGAATGATTGCCAACTGCCCTGATTTTTGTTCATGTTTCCAACTCAGGCCCAACCAAGAAGGCTATTATATATACACTACAGACCAATCAGGTAGGATGTCCTGCTTCTGCTTAGGCTGACTCCAGCTTCCCCATGTCAACAACCTCTAATGAAATCACGCCTAACAGCTTCTCTCTTGTTTTCACTAAAATTTTTTTCACTCTCTGACCTATCTTTGAGTCTCTTCCAAACATTAAGGGAAGGCAGGTGACTAGCGTGCGGTAGCGAAGTTGAAATAGCCTCCACTTCTTCTCGTTTAAATTGTCTTCATTTACTTCCATAACTTCATCCAGATTTTTCCTCCAAGTTTAGAGATAAAGCTGTGGAGATCAAGCTTCAACCAGACCAGTCTGGGAGATGGAGGCCACCACAGTCTTCCATCTGCTGGTTTGACCCAACTATTAACTCAAAATGGAAATACTAGGCTTAGGACTGAGAGGCATTGATTTCAAAATAGTGTGCCTTCAGGACCAGCTGAAGATTTTCACAGAGCATGGGACTTCAAGATTCATTGATTGTTTTACCACATCAAGGTACAGTCCAAGAACCATGGTTTAAATCTGGCTCTCCCCAGTTCAATATATTTACCTCTTTGTCAACCCCTGCAAGTTCAGCCTTCAGTCTTGCCCAAGGATGCTCAAACTCAGGCACAGACTTGCTCAGATTTGTCATAGCTTGCACTTTAATTCCTTGTCTGACTGGCCTAACTCCAACTTTAATTCATGCCATGGGCAAGATTTAAGTGCTTTTTTCTAAAATCTTTCTATTAGTAACCTGGGTTGGAACCCTAATATTGGACATGATTCGTCAGCATCAGCACAACTGATCTTTGTGATCCTGCCATATTCTGAGGAGTGAAGTAAGACAAGGACCAGCAGATACTGAATTATCAAAACCAAAGCAGAAATATATAACTTGGACCATGGAATGGAATGTGCAAAGACCAACAAACAGCATGATTCAAATGCCCAAGAAAACATAAAAGAAACTGCTCTCTACTGATAAAAGTAGAATGAGATGCTGGTCCACTTGGACCCTAGGCAGTCCCACTTTCATGCAATTAACACCCTCACACAATAATCCAATGGTCCATTAGGGAAACGACATTGAACTGACCAAGTAAGATAGAACTCTCAGAGGTGTGTGTGATATGTGAAACGTAAGTTGTGGCTCTATTTGAGACAATATAGAAATAGAAACAATAGCAAAATTTTGTTTAGCTGTAACATATGTCATGGAGAGAACATCATTTACTGTGATGTTTGAGATGTATCTACTCCACTAATTATTTTAACCATATTTTACCTCCGCATGAATAGATAAAGCATGATTAACCTGCTGGTTCTGATGGCAAAACCAGCCTTGGAAAAATGTCAGTCAAAGAGTTAAATGCGAATTGTTTAGTCAAGAGCCAATAGGCTTTGGGGGTGCCAGGGTGGCTCAGTCAGATAAGTGTTCAACTCTCTCTCTCTTTTTTTTTTTTTAAGATTTTTTTTATTTGACAGAGAGCAAGGCAGCGAGAGAGGGAACACAAACAAGGGGAGTGGGAGAGGGAGAAGCAGGCTTCCCGCTGAGCAGGGAGCCCAATGCGGGACTCAATCCCAGAACGCTGGGATCATGACCTGAGCCGAAGGCAGATGCTTAATTAACTGAGGCACCCAGGTGCCCCAAGCATTCAACTCTTGATTTCAGTTTAGGTCATGATCTCAAGAGTGTGAGATCAAGCCCTGTGTCAGGCTCTGTGCTGGGCGTAGAGCCTGCTTAAGATTCTCTCTCTCCCTCTCCCCACCCACTGCCTCCCCCTGCCACTGCTCCCCCCCTCTAAAAAAACCCAAAAACCAAAACCCAAAACAAAACAAAAAAGCCAATAGGCTTTAGCAGCCAAACCCTAACACTTAACTGGGTAGAGTCTTTGTAAAATAAATAGCAGGTTAAGAAAGCCAATATTCCCATTTTCCCACATTTTATTTACTTAAATTTATACTATTATCAAACAGTGCATGGAGGGGAGAAATGAGTGGTTCAGGACTGTGTGGGGAAAAGAAAGATTAAGCTCTTTAGCCTCGGACAATTGAAAATCATCAATACAGTATCAAAATACAGACACAATAATACTCAAAGAGATAATTTGAAGATAGTATTTACTCTGTTGATATGTAGTCCCGAAACCTAGACAGAGACAATTATAATAAACAAGTAAAATATTTTATCACCTTTAGGAGCCATAAGTCTGAGAGTATAGAGTATAAGCCACAAATAGCAAATAATGCAAGTCCGTACGCTCCCAGTGATGAAGGGACTGAGTATCTTGAAAAGGAGAAGATGATGTGATTTGTGTGTTGATATGCAGACAAAGCACTCATAAAAATTTATCCAAAATGAACTAGTAGATGGAGAAGGTTTAGAGCCCTGTCACTTGAAGAACACATGTAAGACTTTCAGTTAAGTCATGTAAATGTGGAAATGCTAAGGATGCATATTGTGCTTTCTTTGGTGGGCAGACTGTGACTACATCAGTGTATGAGACCTTCACTACGACACATTCTCTTCATTGCTGCTCTTGACGAAATGTCTGAAATTCTACATTGCAGATTAAGTCATCTGTACCTTAAAAAGTGTCCTACTAAACACGCACACATTTGACATCTCATTAACTTGTAATACCATTTGGAGACATGATCCTAAAAAGATAAGTAGAAATTTAAGAAAACAAATCAAAGCTTTATGATCAAATGTTAATTAGCTTTTAAAAATAATGAAAATTAGGAACAATAAAAATTTCCATTGACGTGAGAATTAGTTTTAAAATGATTTATGTTCACATGATGAACTCTTATGAAGACCATAATTTTTGAAGAACATTTAATCACAAGATAAAATTCTCTTCGTATAATTTAAAATGAAAACACAATATTAAAAATTAATATGCAGGATGATCATAATGTGTAAAATATATATGTTTTTATTTCCTAGTACCTACAGTAAAAGAAACCAAAATAATGACATAAAAATGATTATCTTGATGTGGAGGGATGACAAATAACTTTTTTTTCTTCATTATTTTATGTATCTTCCAATTTTTATAATAGGTATATACTCCTTTCATTATTTTAAAAGAATAATAATTATAATTAGATAAATATGAGAATATATATCCAGACACCCCAGTGAGCGATAATACCTCTAGCTATTTTTAGTTAACACATTAGAGAAGATGATGACAATTAGCAAAGCATGGGGATGCGAGGGACGGCATAAAGTGAAGTAGATACAGGAAAGATTCAATTCAATTCCAGAAATAATTATCTCCTACAACTTTGTAACGCTTTAAGTTTTACAAAGTATTTTCACATACTTCATTCCACAAGGGCTCTTTCAAATTTCTACTGCACACATACAACCACATGCAGAGACAAAAGTTTGTCAGTTATTTTAAACGCCTAGGAAGACATCTCTACCCTCTAGCCCCAACAGTGAGTTTTTACAACCAGGGAATAACCATAGCTTTATGCAAAGAATTTAGAAAGCAGCCTCAGTAAAATACAACAAATGCAGACACATTATGGTTCTTCATTCTCTACTCTAGGATTGTGACATGTCCTCTTGGCTCCTTGTTAGAGACCAGCCTGCCTGCTTAGAGTACTGACCAGTTTCCCCATGGCTGCAGTGAACTCCCTCCTGGCCTTGCTTTCCAAAGCCATGCCCATACCTGAATCTACCACACTTACCTTTCTTACACTTGATTGAAAGGGCAATGATGTTACAAGCCTGAGCTCACCAACAAAGACCCTGGTTCCTATTACATGAGCACATTCCAGTTCTACAGACTCTATAAAACCGTTTCAAAGAAACAGGCCAGAGAAGTCAGGATCAGGATGGATAGCTTAATATATCACCTCATCAGCAAAGCACCAGCTTCTGACTTCCTTTTCTTGGCTACATGCTGGAGGCCTTATCTTGGGCCAATGACAGCTGTGGATCATTTATTGCAGAGAGAGCAGGAGCTTTGGAGCAAGGCTGATGATCTAAGAAACACTCCAGCCGGACTTGCTCATTTAATATGTATCTTACTGCTGTATTACAATTCCTTTTATTTAAAAAAATGCATTTCCTTTTCAGTGACAGGTGATTGGGGTAATTACTTTTGCTTTTGGAAAAAAAAAACACAAAGAAGAAAAGAGATCAAATATTATAGTGAAAGCAGAGGGACTAGAACATGTGGTAAGGCAGCAGCTCAGAGGGTAATGGAAGAGCAACCTACACCCCTGAGTAGCAAACCTTCTGGGAAAGACCTATGAATAAGCCCAGGTTAGGGTAGGTGACATAAACTTGTTATAAATATTAATCAAGGTCAGGAGTGTTTAAATAACTCATCCTAGTCTCAACAACTTGAAGAGATGTAACTGGTACTTAAGTGTAGAAAATTTGCAACACATTCTGAGCCCATTTAAGTCATCTCTGCTGAGCAAAACTATTGAACTTCATTTATGATATGCTTGCTGTGGGTGCAACTCTGTGTGTGGGTGTGCCTTTGTGTGTATGTGTTAGGAGGTTGGATGCACAGGGGCAAAAGCATAGAGTCCTTTTCTGTATTTTCTAATGGTTGCATGCACAAAAAATAACAGACATGAAACAGGGACATCATTATTAGGGAGAGAAAACAAAGTACGCACACATGCTCTATAAATGGTAATGCACCATATAACCTGAACTATTACGGTTCTTGGTGCTACAGTTGCTACACAATATGCCGTAAGAAATTGGCTTACTGTACAAGTGAAGTTTAGCACTTATTAAATGCTACAGAAATTTACCCCAGTTAAGATTTATGGACTACAGCTGTAACCCTACCCTGTTATCCTTATGACACCCCTCCACTGTCCTTCCATGGCCCTGTGCTGAGGCGACACGGAGTCTGAGTCATTCATAACTACTGACTGTTCTCTGACTACCACATCTGCAAGCCCGCTGGTGGAAGGAACATGACCTGGCAGACTGGAGCCACTATCAAGCCACGGTCTCTGAAGTCACTTATTCACATGGTGCCACCTGGGAAGTCTTTGACTCCTTATTTATCACGCTCTTCTCCGTGTAGCAGCAGCTAACTTGTGTATTCTTCTCAGACCTCTCACCACTTCCTCATGCACCCTCAGCTGATCTTCCTTTCTATGGATTGATTTCACGTGCACACACAAAAGTCACTGGAGTCTCAAATTCCAGCCACCTTAAGGTTCAGTCATCCCCTGGACCTATCAGATACTCTCTTTAATGTCACTTGAAAGCTGTCCCTTCTCTCACCTAAAAATCATCACTTCTTTTCTCTGGTGAACTGCATTCTCCCCCCATCCCACCTTCTCCCTCTTATTTTTCTAAGAACAGCTTTTTGAAACATAATTCACATACCATGCTATCAACCTACTTAAAGTGTTCCATGTGATGGTTTTTAGTATATTTATACAGTTGTGCAACCATACCACAATCAATTTTAGAAAATGTTCACCCCTCTCCAAAATAATCATACCCATTAGCAGTCGCTCCCTATTATCCCAACCCACCCACTTCCAACCCTCAGCCTGGGCAATCACTAATCTACCTTCTGTCTCTTATATGCATGCCTGTTTTGGACATTTCATGTAAATGGAATCATATAATATATGGAGGCCTCACTCACTTCTCCCTCTACCCCTGTACTTTTAATATCTCCTCCTCCACTTGTTCTCTCCCACCAGCATTTCACATGTTCAAATCGTGTCCATCTTTAAAACCAAACCAAACAAAATATAATTACCCATCATCATCCCACCTCACTTTAGCTTCTGCACGATCTGTTTCCTTCCCAGCCAAGCTTTTTAAAAGAAATGTTTCTGGCTCTTCACATTCTCACCTCCCACTCACTCCTCAAACCATTGCCAGCTGTTCCCTGTCGAGGTCACCAACAACTCCTTGCTAAATTCAATGGGTTGCTAACACCTACTCCTCCTTCAACTCTCATATTAAACATCACTTCCTCTAGGAAGCCTTCCATAACCCCTTACATCTACATCAAGGTTTCCCACCTCGGCATCATTGACGTTTGGGGATGGGTAATTCTCTGACATAGGGGGATGTTCTGCATATTGTAGGAAGTTAGCAGCATCTCTGGCCTCTACCCACTAGAAGCCAGGAGCCATTCCCAGTCCCAAAACTGTGACAACGAAGTATGTCTCCATATATTGCCAAATGTTCCTAGGGAGGCAAAATCACCCCTGATGGAGAACTGTCTATCTAGATTATGTGCTTTTCCTGCATGCTCTCATGCCATGCTTGACTTCTCTTTTCAAAGTACTTATTGCATTTCATTTAGCTCTTTGTGTGCTCTTCTGTAACCCCAGCTGGACCAAGATTTATGTAGTAGAAATAATGATTATCTAGCTCATTCCAATGACCTCCACACCTGGCACAATGCCAGGTTCACAGTAATTAATCAATACATATTTGCTGAATGAATAAATGAGTGCGTGAATGAATGAATATAGTGCTTTTTTTTTGTGCTGTAGGGTCCCAGTAAGCAATGGGAGTCTCTTGAAGAATTTACTATTTTTTCTCTATAGATTTTGGCTGTTGTTTTGTTTTTGTTTGGTTTTACTGGGATTATACCTTGTTAAGGAGTTTGTTTAGGACCATCACTAAAAATCATGACACCTGAATGGAAGGTCAAAAGCAGAGTCAGGAAAGTATAAAAAGTATAAAAAGACTGATCTTGCATGCAACCCTATTACTCTTCATTGTCTTCTCAATATAGCTTTTAAATCATAAGCACATTTGCTGCTCATGCTTTATATTATTTGGCTTCAAAATTTCTCAGCAACTAGCTCTTATTGGTCCTACTTCTAGATTCCGTCAATCATCTCAGAGTTCACTCATGTTACAAGTCCACTCTAAGACTGATTCTGTATTTCCCAGAGGATAACAGTTCATAGTTACAGTCATCAGAATTATAAAGTCTTGGAATAGGCTAATTGAACCACATTTTTATAGATGAGGAAATTAATATTCAGGGATATAAAGTGACATGTAAAAGGTGCAGGAATAATCTTTGAAGAACCTAAGTGGAATAAATGTTTCATGATATTTCAAAAAGTATGATTTATCATCTTTACATAGGTCTCATTTGATAATCACTTACTATGTGCCAGACCCTGCTGCCTGAGCCTCACATGTACCCACGGTCTCTTTCCACCTCTGTAACAACCTTATCATTTTCTTTACCACTTACAAAAGGGATAACCTGAGGTCTATCCAACAGAGCCAGATCAGCTTGAGCCCAGAGCCCATACGCTTCCATTACTCTGGGCTACCTATGCTAGACACCACTGTTAAGTATCTCTTTTTGTAATTCCACCACATTTAGCACAATTTAAGGTCTATAGTAGGGACTCCATATCTAATAAATTATTACATGTCATTTTAAGTGACGTCATAGGTTTCTACTATGGTAACAGAAGGGTACAACATAGAAACACAGAGGATATCAGTGGCGTTGAGAAAAGGAAGAACTAGAAGAACAGGTTCATGGGGGGAATTATGTAATTTCCTGGATGATGCTGAGACAGAGGCTGATATATCAATATCAGTCCACCCTGGTCATGTAATGCTGGTTTTTAAATGACATGGGACTGGATTAATAATGCAGGATCTGGGCAGCATGCATGACCATGGTCCAAGTGACTTTACAGGATCACATGTTTCCTTGGGTTTGAATATCCAGTTGGATAGACTAAAAAATAATGCTAGTGGACAGCACAGTATGCTGATTACAGCATCCCCAATTTAAACCATACTGGTTTAAAAATAAGTTGTATTGCAATAAAAAAGCCATAAACGTGAGCTATTCTGCAACATATTACATTCTAAAGTCCCAAAATGCCCTGGAACTAAAACTTCTCACGTTCACTTTCCAATTTTGGTTGGAGAAAAATTACAGGAATCACGGATGGCATGCATCACAACTATATGATGCCTCTGCAGTTTTCCCAGTGACTCATAAGTATGTGCGGGCTCCCTTCCTCCCTCAGTGTGGCTCCCATTCTGCTGTCGGTCTGCTGTGCTTGTACCACTACCTGTTTCTTGAACCAGTGTCTTGTTTGATTTGACCATAAGTAGCAATAGCTTTCGCTCTGTGCTGTGAGAACAAAGGGATTTTGGAATTGTTTCCCTGATCTAAGAAGGGACTGTATTTCCTTTAGCAGAATAAAGATCAAATAACAGGTCAGATGCAGTTGTCATTTTCCTGGAAGTCCTCATGTTTTAAACCTCTACAGTCTCCTAATAGCCAGTAATTACTCTCATCTGGGTTCCCTTCTATCTTTAACTACAGAAGCACCATCAGTATTCACTCATAGTCAACACGTTTAACAACTGGTATGGCACAGGTATTGACTAATCAGGGATTGCTGGCCATAAACAACAGGTGCAGCCATATCGGGGTTACATGTTGACCATCAGCCTTTCACCCAAGGTGAACAGAGTTTTCCTCCAGCCTGATGAAAACATCAGGTCATGAGGCATCCACTCCCCTGGGAAGTACTCTTATTATACAAATCACATCAAAATCCTAGAATTTACTCTTGCAATGCCTTTAAACAATAGTGAAATTAATCCAGATTTTAAGATACAAAATACCTCCCACAACCCACCACCATCTCCTAACACAGATGAAGTGCCTCCAGTTTCTGAAAGATGTGACTTCAGGATCTTCCTACTCTTGACTCAGAGATTCACACTGGAGTCATCTCCAACTAACCGAGGTTACAAACGCATGATGAGAAGGACCAGCCCAAAACATAAAGGAATTAATTACATGATCCAGTGAGTAGAATGACCCCCTGAGAGCAGAGGCCCTATACCATATGTCCAAACTCCTATGAGAGGAGCTAAAAGAAGGACCTTTCCATCTTTGTTCGCAAAGGCATGCACATGGAAAGCTAAGTTGACTTGCCTACTCTACATTTACTCATGTGCTCTCTGAATTGCCTTAATTCCCCAATTATCTTGCTTTTAGAGTCACACAGAAATACACCTAAGACTGATCGTTGCTTCCAGTCGTTTTTACATTTGAAAAGAATCATTCATAAATCAAGTCAACCATCTGTGGGCTTCTAAGACAGAGCAGAGATGACATGTATTAATTTTGAATATCTACTATAGTCTACAGCATAACAGGCACTTACCTATTTGGTCAATTTAATTAGTGAGATGTATTATGATACAGTGGATAAGAATACGGACTTAGGATAGGAGCAGAGGTAACTGGAATTAACTCTTGACTCTGCCAATTACTAAATTGAACCCTTGGATAACTTAACCTTGTAAAGCCTCAATTTCCGAAGTTGTTAAATGGAGATTATTAAAAGCAGATACTTCGTGGCATTGTTGTGAGGTTCACCAAAATGTGTATAAGGTGCTGAGACTAGTGCCTGATGTAAGCACTCAAAAATGGTAGTTACTATCATTATCTTTGACTATCATAATAACATTTTGAGGCTATATACTAGATAATTTTGCAGGTGAGGAAACAAAGGCCAATGGAGGCTAATAATTTCTAAAGCCTGCACTCTATATAGAATATCATACAATAAATAATGTGACTACAGCTCTGGCATGGTTTGTAAACTGCCTGAAGGTGGGATTCCCCAAAAGGAACCAAAACATAGCTTGTAAACCATGTATTCCTCTACCCCTGATAACCATACACAGAGCAGTCAGCTCAAAGGACAACATTCATATGGATACATGAGTTCTGGAATGTGTGTTTATATAATTTACATTACTTCATGGATAAAAATCCCTATTGTTTTTGTTCTCTTACCCACTCTTCCAGAACTGCTTGACTTTTTTTCTTTCAGAACCAACTGGCAAGTTGTTCTGGAAACAAGATGTTTCTTAGCAACATTTTGTTTATATATATATATATATATATATATATATATATATATAAACATAACCTTTACTGCAACCTACTAGAGAAGAGAGAGCCTCAGCATTTAAATGAAATATACTTATTGGATCTCTTGGTTTTTGTATATAGTCCTGTGTGTTTTTCTTTCTTTCAGGAAGGAGTGTCCTTCACTTTAAAAATAGTTCTTCCTCAGGGCCGTAGCTAAATGTTTAGCATCTCCTCCTGGGTCCCCATAACTGTGTCTGTGTGAACATGTGCGTGTGTCTTAAAAGAAATGCGTACCTGGTGGGATTTCTCTGTCTCTGCTGGTTTGTAGTACATCTTCCCCATTCTACCCCTCTGTCTTGCATCCTGTCAAAGTAATCCCTTCTGCAACTTTGATTACTTAGAGGACTTACTCTTTCCCTAAAGAAATGTCACTGAACTCAGAAAGCTGTTTAGAAAAATCTGACAAAAAGATCAATACTTCTGGAGAATAACTGGCCTTCTCCATATGTCCATCATAGAAGAGAAGTATTGGCTATGGATGATCAAATCCCTCAGAAAGGACTGTTCTCTGACCCAAATAAAGTCACTTGCAAGGGAGAACATGTACTAGGGGAGGAGGCACCCTCAGAGGAATAGGAGACACTGTGATCACAGAGGTATTTGAGAGGCTTCAAGTATTTATTTTCCCAAAAGCTCCCCTTAGGTTGCTTTTGTATTGGTTACAGTTGTCCAGAGAAATGGAATCAATGGGATATGGAAGGAAAGACAGAAGGAGAAAGAAGGGAAGGGGAGGGGAGGGAAGGGAAGGGAAGGGGATTGTTTTAAGGAATTGGCTCATGCAGTTGCAGGGACTGGTAAATCCAAAATCCACAGGGCAGGCCAGCAGGCTGGAGACAGAGGGAAGAGTTAGTGTTGCAGGTTTTTTGTTTGTTTTTTTTTTACCTGTTCTTTTAAAAAAATGTATTTATTTATTTATTTGTTTGTTTGTTTATTATGATATGTTGCAGTTTTAAGTCTGAAAGTGATCTGGAAGTAAAACTCCTTCTGTGGGGTACGTCAATCCTTTCTCTTAAGGCCTTCAACTGGTTGGATGAGGCCCAGCTGCATTATGGAGAGTAAACTGCTATACTCAAGGTCTACTGATTTAAATGTTAATCATACCTAAAAAGTACTTCACAGCAAATTCTGGTGAATAAAATCACCTGAGGCATCATTTAGTTATGCTGTGAAACATGTTATAAGATTATGGCTGGACTTTTTTTTCTAAGTCTTTTTTTTTTTTTTTCATTTTGAGATAATAGATTTGTATGTTGTTGTAAGAAATAATACAGAGAAATTCTATGTATCTTTTACCCAATTTCCCTCAATGGGAACAACTTGCAGAACTATAGTACAGTATCAACCAGGATATTACCAGTGATAGTCAAGATACAGAACACTTCCATTACCACAAGGATCATTCATGTTTCCCTTTTATAGCCAATTCTATTTCCCTCCTGTCCCTACTCCCTCCTGGACTGCTGGCAAACACGGTTCTGTTCTCTATTTCTATAATTTTTGTCTTTTCAGGAATATTATATAAATGGAATTATACTATATAACCTTTTGGGACTGACTTTATCATGCAGTGTATTGTTTTGAAGATTCATAGAAGTTGTTGCATATATGGATAGTCCGTTCCTTTTTTTGCAGAGTAGTACTCCAAGGTATGGCTTGTTAAACCATTCACCTGTTGAAGGATACATGGGTTATTTCCAGTTCTGGCTATTACAAATAAAACTGATACAAACATTTGTGTACAGGTTTAGTGGTGAGTTTTTGTTTATTTCTCTAGGATAAATGCCAAAGAGTACAATTGTTGGGCCATATGACACTTGCATGTTCACTTGCTAAGAATAGGCAAACTTTTTTCCATTTGACATTCTCTTTAGCAACGTATGAGACATCCAACTTTCTGCATCCTTGATAGCATTTGGTATTGTCATTATTCTTTATTTTAACCATTCTGATGGGGTATAGTGAGATCTTACTGTGTTTTTTATTTGCATTTCCTTAGTGGCTAATGATATTGAACATCTTTTCATGTGTTTATTGGACATCTGTATATCTTATTCATTGAAATGGCTTCCCAAATCTTTTTTTCTTTTGTAATAGGATTGTTTGATTTTTTTTTCCATGTTGAGTTTCGTGAGTTCTTTATATATATCCTAGGTACTAGTCCCATGTTGACTATATGGTTTGCAGATCCTTTTTCCTAGTCTGTATCTTATCTTTCAACCTCTTGACAAGATCATTCTCAGAGCAAAAGTTTTTGTTTTTATTTATATGAGGGCCAGTTAATTTTTTTAATGAATCGTGTTTTTCGTGTTGGTCTAAGAACTTTTTACTTAACTGTGGGTCTCAAATATTCTCTCTTATGTTTCTTTTTCTAAAAGTTTTATAGCTTTACTTTTATATTTAAGTCTGTGATCCATTTTGGGTTTCTTTTTAAAATAAAATTATAACGTTTCAGTCAAGGTTTTTTGCTTGTTTGTTTTGTTTTGTCTATTGATTTCCAGTTGCTCTAGTACCATTTGCTGAAAAAGCTATATTTCCTCCATTAAATTACGTCTGTCCCTTTGTCAAAAATCAGCAGAATATTTTTGTGTAGTTCTATTTCCAGGTTCTCTACTCTATTCCATTGAGCTCTGTGTCTATCCCTCCACCAGTATCAGTCTTGATTACTATTGCTAGATAATAAGTCATAAAATCTGGCAGGTATTTTCCTTCCACTTCATTCTTCTTTTTCAAAATTATCTTAGCTATGTTCCTTTGAATTTCCATACATATTTTAGGAAAATCATATCTAGATATATAAAATTTCTTGTTGGGATTTTGATAGTGACTGGACTTCTATATCAGTGAGGAGGGAACTGATATTTTAAATGTTAAATCTCCCATTTCATGAACACAGTTTATCTATTTATTTATACTTTTTATTTCTCTCATCAGTGTTTTGTAATTTTCAGCATACAATTTATATATATGTTTTGTTAGATTTATACCTGGATTTCTTTCTGAAAAAGCAGAATGCAATAAAAATCTTTCTTTCTTTATTAAGGAGACCTGACTTTAATCATTCTTGTCTCTGTGCCTCTATATAGTCAGTGTTTATTAGTTAAAATTTTTAAAAAATCATCTGTTTACCATTTAGAAACAGTATCTTCTCAATAGAACATGTCAAAAATTGCTCCAATGCTTATATCAATGTTCATATCAATGCTTAATCAGAGAAACCAAAGTTGCAAATTAATTGGGTTTGGCAATGTCTATCCCCTTCCATTGTTCTCATCAGAGGGTGATTTCTAGCAGTATTACTGGATCCAAAAAGTTAGTTTTCTGAGTCCCACTTATATGCCAGACCTCAGTATTTTTCAAGGTTCCTGATGATGTCACCTTATGGCAGGACAGCGTTCTGATGGAAAGCAGGGAATTAGATGCAGAGCTTTTAAAACCAGAAGTATAGATGACAGTGAAAAATAAGAATCTGAACATTAGGGCTTCTGGTGGAATTAATTTGCAGCTCACAGTGTAAACGATTGATATGCAATGGCCTTGTGGCAGCACAAATATTTCATTGAGACCAAACAATACGTAGATAACGCAGTTTGTTTCCAAATGAAAGCTGTACATTACAAATTACTTCTTTTGTCTGATTCATTGTAGAATTTTAGTGCAGGTTCTGCTGGCACATATCCTGAGGTTTCATGTAAAAGAAGAATGCAAATCAAAGGACTGAGGATAAATCCTGTTTTGTTGTGCACAGTGGAAAACAAGTAAACCTACAAAACCCACAGCGAGGTACTTCAACCTTTCAAGCCTCAGTTTTCCAGCCTGAGAGATCAAAGGTACATTGAGTAAACCAAATTACTGAAACAGACCAATGAACTCTAAAGTATTCCAGACGGGAAAGAGGATTGAGATAAGAATTCCTCTAGTCAAGGTGACCAACTTATCCTGGTTGGACATTCCTAGTTTCAACAAAGAAAGTCTCACAACCTAGGAAACCCCTCAGTGTTCAAATGGAAGTCCCATGTCCCTGGAGCCCTGGCAGTCCCAGGAAAACCAGAGTGGTTAGTCCCCCTACCTCCAGTTCTCCTTCTTACTAACTTCAGGTTTTTAAACGAAACCTGTTACTTGTTTGGATCTTGCTCTCATCTACAGAAAGTAGACAATACCTGTTCTATCCCCTCACAGGATCACTGAAAGGAGTAAGTGTGAACATGTAATGGAATGCTTTGTACACAGTGGCATGTGGTACAAATATATGGGTCTACAACCACTGTAACTCACAACCACTCCATGCTGACAATATTTTTGTCCTATGCTTTACTCAATTGGACTCTCTGGCAAAGAAACAGTCATGAAATGATGAAAAGCTTTGCCCAATGGCTCATCTCTTTCCAACCAGAACAATATTTTCTGCCATACTCTAGAGAACCCTTTAGCTAAGCACAAAATATGATCTGCCCCTAAATTACTGCTAAATGCTGTTTACCCTCTAATCCCCTTTAATTCTATTCATCTGACATCACTTTATGGATCCCTGGCAACTAGCACAGTTCAAGTGTATAAGCATAGGGTGTGGATTTGAATAATTGCATGTTTATATTTAAGAAGAATATAAAATATTTACAAATCCAGCTCCCTTTCCAAGAGTAGTACACTGTTCTATGTTAAAGGCAATAGGCTGCTTGCAGCTTGCCTTCTGCATTCTAATGATAGCATTTAGGAAAGAAATCACAGGGTTTTGGGTAGAGGTTCTGTGCAAGTTTCTGGAATGTAGATAGTTGAATGTAACATACCAACAGATTTAAGCAAATTCATGAGGCTTCAAAGTTAATATCTGAAACACTGTCAAGCGCCAGATCTTTTGTTTCACTCTGTTAGTAAATGTAACAGATGGTTTGCAAACATGTTTGGGATCTGAAGGCTGACTGATCATGTCAGTCTGATTAGAAATAGAATGCAGCCATTTACCACATCAGAATGTGAGAAAAGGAAAGCTTCAAAATTAAACCTTAAAAGAGAGCAACTTTCTCACTGGGACTGACTAAGAAGAGAGAACACTGAGTTTTAAACGTGTTACCTCATCACTAACTTTTGAGTTTTTTCCTTTTTCTGATGCCAATATGGAATATTAGAATAAGGATCTGTCACCTTCCAAAAACTAAATAAAAACCATATGTGAATCTTTGATGCAATAGTGAAATCACCATCATGGATAGGATTCCGTTGCCATGGGGATGATTATACTCTCATGAAATTCAGTAATTCAACTTGTTCTCTGTGAATCCAGCTAAATGAGAGACAAAATTCTGCCTCTTTTCTCCAGTCCACAAACGAGAACACTGTTAACCTTGCAGAAAAGGAATGTTAATAGCTGGGCTCCTCTATCTGCCTGACTTCCACCTCTACCTTTCCCATCACCATGTTGAAGCATAATGTAGGTCAGTGAGGACCGAAGAGAGTAGCTGCTATTACTAAAAATGTATGTGATAACATATTTAGCTTCATTCTTGCAGTAGTTTGAAGAAGAGCCAGGGCAAGACAATTTCTCCGACTCAAAGCTCTGAAATGACAGGGTCAATGACAGGCTTATCGGGGATTTGTAACGGGGAAGGTGCACAAAAGCTCAAGTCATTCCAGGAAGACTGCTGGTAAATGATCATTTAATAGTGGATGACTTCAAAATGGGATTCCTGGAGAATTGTGGAGTAGCTCAGTAAACTGAACTCTCCTTTTCTCTTCAACAAGTTTGAGGACTTCCTCTGAGCCAGACACCATGCCTGCTATGGAAAAGAGAACTGAACAGACAAGGTGTGAGCTCTCACAGAGCTTACAACCAACAGAGGGAAACAGACAATGGGCAGAGAGCTCTTCAAGGCAGTCCCATTTGAGCTGAGCCTGACTATATTAATTAGGAATGCCATTTTGTATACGTTCCCACAGTAATCTCACATTACATATTCAGTTTTTCTGTATATTATTGGGCACTCCCAGAGAAACTGAGATGCAGAGTGGCTACAATGTACACAGAGAAGCAAGGAACCCTCAGAGTACTCATTGAATACTCAGAGAAGCAAGGGTGAGATCCAATGAAAAGAATCAGACAGCTATAGGTTCAAAACCAGTTCAACCACCGGTTATACAATTATTTAACTGACCTGAGTTTGAATATCATTAGCAGTGCACACACTGACTGGATGCCCTATCACCCCCAATACCACAGTGTACATTTCTTACAAATAAAGGCATTCTCCAACATGATCACAATAGAGCCACCAAAGCAGAAAATTAATGTTGATGTACTCATCTCCTCCTCAGATTCCATTCCAGTGTCACCAAATGTCCCAATAATGTCCTTTATAATAATAGCAAGTTGTTCAAATTTGTTGTCATTTTGTTATCAGGTTACTTTAGTATATTACTATTTGGAGATTCTTTCATCTTTCACAGGAAAGATGTTTTCATATCCATGACATTTTTGAATAGACAATTATTTTGTGGTATGTTCCTCAATTTGGGTTTGTCTTTTTTCTCATGACTTGATTCAGATACATTCCTCAAGCTGCGTGTCTCTGACACAATATGACTGGCCACCCTCCCCACGGACACTCCCGTCACCTTGCTTGGTCTCTGATGCCATGCCTGGTTTCTCATCTGCAGAACTGCATTCCTCACCCTGTTGGTACTCTAACTCCCAATACCAAATTGCCCCCATGAGGATGAGCTCCTCAGCTTACTGGGATTCTGACATCTGTGCCAGTCAGCACCACTGCACAGATGTCCCCCTTCTCCCCTGTTCTAAGCCACTGTACTCCTCCTTACCCAAAACCAATGTCTACTTTGCACCACTAACTTTAGGGTACAATTATTCAGGAAGAAAGGAGAAATGTAATCAACATTTTGAGTAATATTCCAGAACTTTGAGTAAATTAATACAGACTTATCTATGTATTATTTACAGATAGAACCCAGTATTAGGAGGCACACTCTTCAGAAGCCAGTGAAATTGGAGTAATTGCCACTATACTCTTCCTCTTTGCATAAAGACCATAGTAAACACTCATCTGCCTGTGTCCAAAGCTATCCATTTGGGATACGTCCACTTCTTAGCAGAAAATGTTTCTAAATTTGTCTAGCTGAACATAAGCTCCCTATTGCTTTCCCACCTCAACTTCCCAGTTTTGCAGATGACCCCCCAAATTCTCTTTTTTCCACAAGAAACTTTTCAGTTTTCTCTAGGTATGTTCATTTATCTAACACCTCTACCCATCCCACCTCTACATATAAATAATAGAACATGTCTATTGATGCATGTAAACACTGTTTTACACGTTATATAGGACTTGCTGACAATTCTGTAGTTTTCTTACTTTATTGGCTATTATTACACCCTAAATTAGATCTTGTTACCACCACAAAAATAACAAGACTCTCCCTAATCTCCCTCTCTCGGTCTCTTGGTCTCTGTCTCTCTGTGTCCCTCTCTCTCTCTCTCTCACACACACACACACACACACACACACACACACACACGCACTTTCTAAGTCATAGTAGCTGACCATAGAGAATTCTGCAATAATTCATTTATTCATTTACACTTCTAACAAATATTTTTGACCAGTGGTCATTACAAGGCCCAGGGCTAGGCACCAGAGTGAACAGATGAATCAAACTGAACTCCAAGGTCAGTGTCTGGTGAGGTTCACTGACAAAGTTGAATGTGTCAACAAGTAATGATCATTTATTGCATTGCTTACTGCCTTTTCCCTTTTGATATGTCTATCTCTTCAAGTCTCCTAACTTGACAACGAATGGGACCAAAGAAATACATGCACTCTTGCTTCTTTTTATTTCATTATTTTAAAGGCTTTATCCTTTTAGAACAGTTCTACATTTACAACAGAATTAAGAGGAAGTGGGGTGTATATTTTTATATACTTCCCACCCCCATATGTGTATAGCCTTCCCCATTTTCCAAATCACTCACCAGAGTGGTTTTATTTATTTATTCATTCATTCATTCATTCACTCATTTAACCAAGGATGAATCTACACTGACACATCATAATCACTCAAAGATCATTGTTTGCCTTAGGGTTCACTCTTGGTGTTGTATATTCTATGGGTTTAGAGAAATCTAAAATGACATGTATCCATAAATACTATATCATATAAAATATTTTCAGTGCCCTAAAAATCCTCTGTGTTCTGCCTTCATCTCTCTCCCTCCCCAACCCTGGGAAACCACTAATCTTTTTATTGTCTTTTTTAGTTTTACCTTTTCCAGAATACCATATAGTTAGAATCATAAAGTATATAGCTTTTTAGAGGGACTTCTTTCCCTTAGTAATAAGCATTTAAGTTTTCTCAATATGTTTTCATGGCTTGATAGCTCATATCCTTTTAGCACTGAATCATATCGCATTACGTTGATGGACCACAATTTATCCATTCACCAATTGAAGGACATCTCGGTAGCTTTCCAGATTTATGAATAAAGCTGCTAAAAACACCCATGTACGGGTTTTCATGTGGACAAATTTTAAACTCCTTTGGATAAATACCAAGGAATATGACTGCTAAATCACATGGTAAGAGTCGTTTAGTTTTAAAAGAGACTTCCAAAGAGGCTGTGACATTGTGCACTCCCACTAGTCACATATGAGAGTTCCTGTCACTCCACATCGACTGCATTTGGTGTTGCCATCGCTCTAGACTGTGGACGTTCTAATAGGTACATAGTTGTATCTCTCTTTTATTTCTTAATACACCTTATATATAAAGTATATAAAACATAATGTCAGTTTAGCGACTATAAATGTTGATGTTTATAATTACTTATTACAGAAGTACTGATTTTTATATTATAGTTATATATTTATATAATATATATTAGTACATTATATATTATATATAATATATATAATATACATATTATATATATTTATACAAATGTTTTCAGTTTCATAGTATATATTATATAACTATATACATAATGCATATATAATATATATTTATATACAAATATGTTTTCATAGTATATATAATATACATAGTATATATAAATATGTCATACATACTATTTTCTTAATCTATTTAAATATAAATATAAATATATGTTTATATTTAAATAATTTAGATAAAGAAATAGAACATTGCTAATATTTTAGAAGTCTCCAGCCTTCCCACTTCCATCCCCACAAAAGTAAATTTTATCCTGGTCTTATGATGAGTCATTTCTTTACTTTTTTCAGAGATTTGTCACCAATGTATGCACAACTGAAAAATTTAGTTTGTTTCCCTGTTTTAAACTTGATATACTGCATGCATTCTTTTTTTTTCTTGTTTCTTGTATTTAACATTATCTATATGATTCATTAATTTTATAATTCATGAGTATAGTTTGCATACATTGTCAATGTAAAGCAGCCTATTGCTGAGATAAACTTGGATGTATTTATCTATTCCCCTGTTAAAGACATTTGAGTTGTTTCAAATCTGGGACTATTTATGAATATGGCCATAAACAATCTTTTGCTTATAACATGATGCATAAGAAGGTATGTATATTTCTCTATATGTAAGATTGCAATTACTAGGTTCTTGATCATATATTGAACATTATCAGAAAACACATATTTTTAAAAGCAATTATACCAATTTGTATTGTATCAGCAGTATTAAAGAATCCCTGTTATTCCATATCCCATTAATACTCAGAATTGTCAGGCTTTTAAATTTTTGTCACTTTGATGGGTGTGTAATGAAACTTAGCTGTCGTTTGAATTTACATCTCATTAATTATTTAGGAAGCTAAACAGTAATCCATGTGCTCCTTCAAATGTTGACCATTAAGTCTGAAAAGATTATTTCTTATCTGATGATGAATAAGCAAGCATTCAGCATTAGGCTTGTTGAAAAATTACTGTACAACAAGGAAAATCCCTCATCACTCTTAAAAATGAAAGGAAGATAATATCCCTAATATAATTTTTTAAAAGATTTGTTTATTTGAGAGAGAGAGAGAGAGAGAGAGATCGATCACGTGAGTGGAGGGAGGGGCAAAGGGGCAAAGGGAGAGGGAGAGAAATCCTCAAACAGACTCCCCACTGAGTGAGGAGCTTGGCACAGAGCTCCATCCCAGGACCTGAGCTGAAATCAAGAGTCTGCTGCCGAACTGACTGAGCCACCCAGGTGCCCCTCCCTTAATATAATTTTAACATTCAGACTTTTTTTTATTTAAAAAAGTGGCTTTATCAAGATTTGGCATTCACCAAATACATAGAGGAATCTATATGAAATGTATAGTCAGATAAGCCAAGAGACTACATTAGCTAAAAAATAATTGCAAGGAAATAAAAATACGATAGTAGGATTTAAAAAAACAAAAGAAGCATTGCAGACCGCAAAGAGTAGAACCGGTATTTAGAATACTAAATTGCTGGTGTTTGTCCATGAAGAAAGAAATGCAGACTACAAAGCTCTGAGAGTCCCTCCCTCCCATCCATGCTCTCATTTGGAAATGTATACCAACCCTTGACCTGTCCTCTAGTATTCTGGCTTTTACCAGTGTGTATAACCACAGTACTAAACTTTTTTCAGTTTGTGCTTTCCATATACCACCACCCTCTGCCCTTTTTATAACTCCTACCTACTACCAATTCCCTACCAGTCAACTTCCAATTATACTTGTTCCAATTTCTTTACCAGAACATCTCTTACTAACCATCTGTTATGGCTTCATTCTATTATAGTGTCTTCCATTCTTATGTCCACTGAATCATTACATTTATCTATTTCCATATTTTGGACAATATTTTTTAGGAATCTGGCAGCCTTGACCAGGAACTAAAGTTTCATCTGCATTCTTGATTTATTCTCACTGGTAAACAAATTCTATATGAGAAATAAAGGTTTTCTTTAATGTTCATTGCAAGATTCCTGGTATGCATAAGACTCAGTTATAGAATTAATAGTGAGGCTATCCTTCACTGGTTATGTCTAAGATATCTCTGACTGTAGAATAAACATTAGAGTCTGGATATTTGCTCCTTAAAGGCAGCTGTTGTCCTAAGGTAGTATTAGTGATATTCTAATTAGTATCAAGTCTATAGTTTTTAATGGATATTTTTAAAGACATGTTAAGCTTACATAAGTGCATGTACATGTTATGCATATTCATTTCAGGACTTTCAACCTAGGCAGTTTTTAGGATATTGATTTGATTCATATTCCAGAAGTGAATGAAGCCCTGAGTGTTTTAACTTTCAAAACTTTTTTCTTCCTCTTCTCTTTTTTCTTCCCTTACCTCCCCCTTCTCTTTCTTTCTTTTTTCTTTCTTTCTTTCTTTCTTTCTTTCCTCCTTCCTTCCTTCGAGAAAAAGAGAGAGAGAGAGAGAGAGAGCTCGGACAAGCAGGTGGGAGGGCAGAGGGAAAGGGAGAGAGAGAATCCCAAGCATGCTCCATACGCAGCATGGAGTCCAAGACAGGGCTCAATCCCATGACCCTGAGATCATGATGCAAGCTGAAATCAAGAGTCAGACTCTCAACTGACTGAGCCACCCAGGCACCCTTAAATTTTATTTTCTATTCATTTATTTTTATTTGAAGTGTTTTCTTATCTAAGTCAGTTAATTAGCCAAAACGGAACAGACCAGTGCCATGAAAACACCAATGCATTGTTTAGAGACCTTCATTTGAAAAGCACCCTTTTTGGGGCACCTGGATGGTACAATCAGTTAAGCATCCAACTCTTGGATTCAGTTTAAGTCATGATCACAGGGTTGTGAGATCGAGAACCACATCAGGCTCTGCGTTCAGTGCGGAGTCTCCTTGAGATTCTCTCTCCTCCTCTCTTTGTCCTTTCCCTCTGCACTCTCCCTAGAATAAATAAATGAATCTTTAAAAAAATTTTCTTTCTGAAAAGCACACTTTTCAAATTCATTGTACACATGCTTTTCTTTCGTTGATTTGAATCTTGTAAAAGGACAAATCACATGAAACTTTAAAAAGAAAGAATTTCCAATCAGTTGGGTTTCAGCAGACATGATTTTGTTCAGTTCATCGCTGTTTTATTTACTGCTGGTTTCAGCTTGAAAGAAAGCACTCTGTGTGGGCCAAGATCCTGCTGATGACACTGGTGCTATGGCCATGTCTAGCACAATTGGTCCGAAGACCAACAGTTATTCACTGTGAGACGTGTGACAAGTTAGTTCCCCATTTCATAACTGAGACCTTGGGGAAAACAAACCAAATGATCTCTGTGGAACTGTGGGAGGGTGCTGTTTTATTCAGTACTTATTTGAATACCATTCTTTATCCACCAGGCCACTCTGATTTCAAGCTGGATATACTCAGAGACTATGACCATCCTTTTACCATAATCTATCTCTGGAGAAGGATACTCATTAAACTCCTGCAAAATGAGTTCAAATGATAACCCTTTCCTTAAAACTTCTTTATGCCGAATGCAAATCTCTTACATTTGTAATTCATGCATAGTTTTCTATATGCTGTCCATGGTGAAAGGAAAAGAATTTAAAGTTGCTTTTTATGTTGTTGACCTAGCTACATAAAACATACATTTTTGAAATGGAAGAAACATTATAAATAGTACAAAGGCAAATTGCAAGCTGAGAGAAAAATATATGGAACTTAGATCACAGACAAAGGCTTTTCTTAATATGTAAAGACTGTTCTTATAAGTCAGTAAGAAAAGACCAAATGCCCAATACATAAATGGGCAAGAGATCTAAACAAAAAATTAAGAGAAAAGGAAATACAAATTGTTCTGAAATGTACGGAAAGATATTCAGTTTCATTCAATGCAAGTCAAAAGAGTGTTGAGGTACCATTTTTCACTTTTAAGAGTGGCAAAAATTAAAAAGGAAGGAAGGAAGAAGGAAGGAAGGAAGGAAGGAAGGAAGGAAGGAAGAGGAAGGAAGGAAATACACTGGACTGGGGAGAGGCAGGAAATAGGCACTTTCTTCCATTATGGGCTTAGGAATTATTAATTGTTACAGCTCTTATGAAGGGAAATTTGGCATACATCTTTTGGTGCAGAAATTCCATTTCCGATCTTACCAATATACTAGTATATATATAGAAAAACATATACATATACAAGGTTATTAACTGCAACATTTTTTCTGTAATACCAAAAAATTAAAAATATCTTGAATGCCTTTCAGAATAATATTGGCTTAAAAAAAATAATGAGGAAGCTTTTTGGAAATGGTTACCTATGGAAAGGTCCCCACAATATATTTTAATAGAGTAAAGCAAAGTACAGAACAATGTTTATAATATGCTACTACAATTTGGGCTTAAATGGGTAGATTATATATACATATTTCCTTATATTTATAAAGATCATTTCTGGAATGATGAGTAAGTTACAGCAACACGGCTGCCTCTTAAGAGGGGAACTGTATGAGTGAGGGGACAAAAGTCAGAGAGACATGCATCAATTTACACATTTCTTATTCCTTTTAAATGTTGTGTCATGGGCAGTATAACCTATCCAAGGTAAAATAATTTAAATAAAAAATTTAAAATCTTTCTCATCAGTTCACTTCCATCTTTTGAAATCCATCTGTTTATTCAATATGAATTTAACTTGATTTAAATTAAGAAGTAGAAAAGATATAAAGAAAAGTGTTGTTAAGTAAAATGTCATTATTGCCCTATGTAGGAAGGGGTAACGTATTTATAAGTTTAATACAAAGCAGAATTGTGATAAGTGGTGTAATAAATGTCTAATCTAGAAAGTATAGAAGCTCAGTGAAGAGAAAAATCACATCAGGGGACAAGCAAAGGCTCATATTAGAGTTGATATTTGACTTAAGAAAGACAGAAATTTGAGGATGGCTAGAAAAGAGAAAGTATGTCAAAAAGAAGAACAGCTATAGAACCTTATTTATTCATCTGCATAAAGGCAGGCACAAGACTTCTTTCTGTCAATAAAGACAATACTTCACTATTGGACTGCCTGCATTAGTGACTGAATTAAAGTGACACTATCAGCTAAGCATCTTGTCTATTTGCAATAATTTTTGCAGTTTTTCCATATTGAATCAATAATTCTGCTATTAATATCATTACAGATTTAGTAACTAAATTGTCTGATTACTTCTTATTTGTTCTTCTTTTCCATAAAATTTTGTAATTGTGTCCAATAGCTTGGCCACCATGTATGGTTGGCAGGTTATTGTCTGCAGGAATCCAAGATGTGTAATTTGGGAGTTGTGTCTACCTAGAGTAGGTACCTTTTTCTAAATGATACAAAGATGCCATATGGCCAGATGGCTCCCTCATTTTGCAAGGAAACAAAGGGTTTTCTAACATGAAAATATTTCCAAATACATTCGTCATTTAAATGGTCCCTTGGTTCCACTCAAATATTTACCTTCATTCTAGTGTCCATTTCCATCAGTTCATTCCATGTTTCCCTGGATAAGTCTCTTGCTGATTGTCAGATATTACATATACAGTATCAAACAATAACCAAGAGAAATAAAGCAGCCAAAGACATACGACTCCATAAAAGCAATGGAAGTGATGGAGAACTGCAGGAATCACATGTAAAATAATAATAAACAAGATCTTTAATCTTATTATCTACATCCTTCATCTAGATCCTCAGTAAGAATCTAGAAAGTTAGACCAGATAACACTCAAAGAAGAAAAATTCAAAGATATTTTCTACAAGATAAGCACTTGAAAAAGGAATGAAAATGAATAACAGAAGATAAAGAGAATACTTTGAAAAAATTGATCAAAACAATCATATATGATTTTATGAATTACAAAAATCAGATTTGTGCTATAATTTTAAATACCAAACATATCAGGGCGCCTGGGTGGCACAGCGGTTAAGCGTCTGCCTTCGGCTCAGGGCGTGATCCCGGTGTTATGGGATTGAGCCCCACGTCAGGCTCCGCCTCTATGAGCCTGCTTCTTCCTCTCCCACTCCCCTGCTTGTGTTCCCTCTCTCGCTGGCTGTCTCTATCTCTGTCAAGTAAATAAATAAATCTTTTTTAAAAAATTTAAAAAAAAATAAATAAATACCAAACATAAATATTTTTGTTCATCTAATAATTGAGATTAAAATCTATTTCAGTTAAATGTAAGTTCAAATATATTTACTTTCTAAAGTAAATTTAAATTTTTAAATTTAGTTGAATCTTCCAAGACAGTTGCCATGGAATATTTTTTATTCTTTTTTTTTTCTATGAAATCGTTTCTAGTGTTTAAAGAAGTTCCAGTTTAAAAGATCTTTTTAGTAACATTTTTTTTCATCAGATTTTTGTGGGAAAGGTTGTCGTTTATAAGACAAACTCCAAAAATGAATTATGCCTGCCTATTTATAAGTTAAAATGTAAAGGAATGATTCAATTTGAGAAGGGAAAAGAAATTTTATAAATTCTATTAGATATACTGCTAGTAGGTATATAAGTTGATGTATAATATAAGCGAATGGTAATCTGTCAATATTGTAACAATCTCAAAATTTTATCCTAGCAATTCACTTCTAAAAATGGATCCTCTGAGGGGTGCCTGGGTGGCTCAGATGGTTAAGCATCTGCCTTCAGCTCAGGTCATGATCCCAGGGTCCTGGAATCAAGCCCCAGGTCTGGCTCCTGGATGAATAGGGAGTCTGCCTCTCCCCACTGCTCATGCTCTCTCTGTATCTCTCTGTCTCAAATGAGTAAATAAAATCTTAAAAAAAAAAAAAAAAAACGGATCCTCTGGAGGGGAGGTGGGTAGAGGGATAGGGTAAATGGGTGATGGGTATTAAGGAGGACACTTGATGTAAAGACCACTGTTATATGCAACTGATAAATCATCAAATTCTACCCCTGAAACTAATAAAACACTATATGTTAACTAACTTGGATTTAAATAAAATCTAAAAAAGTAAATAAAAATAAAATAAAAATGGACCCTTAAGAAAATAATTATACAAGTTGAAAGCACATATCACATAATTATTTATGATAACATAAGTCTGAATAATCTTCATGTCCAACAATTAAACAACAGTACCTCTGCTAAAAGGAATGCCATGTAGTGGTTATACATGTTGATGAATGTTGATTTAGATATAAATTTATAACAATAAACGCTTTTTAAGATTCATTCTTAAATGAAATGAAAAATCATGCACACACTTACTCTGTAAGTTTATTTGGGTTTAATAATCAAGATATACCAGAGTCCTCCCCAAAGCACCTTATCCAGAGCTAGCATCTTACACTGAGCCCAGAGCTCAAAAGGGCTGACTCCATTGGCCTACCTATTTTAAGTATAAAGAAAGATCTGCTCACAGAATTGTGTCTTTGTTCTTGGGGCTCTGTCTACTTCTTTGGCCTTATTTGCTGTCACCTTCTCCTCTTATTCATTTTGGTTCCTCAGCTCTGAACTGCTTATGGTTTTCTAAAGAGGTCATCCAATTCCTCCATGCCTCTGTATGTGCCCATATGCCCATTCAATGCGCTTTTTGCAACCTCTGCTGTCTGGAAAATATTTATTTGATGAGGGAGCAGAAGGCAAGCTGAGGGCAAAGCACAAGCTGACACCCTGCAATCCCCATCCCCCCCTCCCAGGTGGAAATATGTGTGACCTTCCTCAAGCACTCCTGGCTGCCCTAAAGCTAAGGGAAGAAAAACGAATGGTTAACTAACAGAGATCACAGTCCAGCAAGGCATGAGTCTCCCACAGTTTACAAACAGTCTTAGTGATTTACAAGAAAAAAAGCATTCTTTTTTTTTTTTTAAAGATTTTATTTATTTATTCGACAGAGTTATAGACAGCCAGCGAGAGAGGGGAGTGGGAGAGGAAGAAGCAGGCTCATAGCGGAAGAGCCTGATGTGGGACTCTATCCCATAACGCCAGGATCACGCCCTGAGCAGAAGGCAGATGCTTAACCGCTGTGCCACCCAGGAGCCCCAAGAAAAAAAGCATTCTTATCAATAACCTAACTTCCAGAAGGAAACTCCCAACTGTCTTTTTTTTTAAGCTGGAATATTTTTTTTTAATTTTTTAATTTAAATTCAATTAATTAACATGTATTATTAGTTTCAGAGGTAGAGATCAGTGATTCATCAGTCTTATATAATGCCCAGTGCTCATTACATCATGTGCCATCCTTAATGTCAATCATCCAGTTACCCTATCCCCCACTCTCCACCCCTCCAGCAACCCTCAATTTGTTTCCTATGATTAAGAGTCTCTTATGGTTTGTCTCCCTCTCTAGTTTCATCTTGCTTTATTTTCTCCTCTCTTCCCCTATGATCCTCTGTTTTGTTTCTTAAATGCCACGTAGGAGTGAGATCATATAAATATCTTTCTCTGATTGACTTATTTCACTTAGCATAATACCCTCTAGTTCCAACCACATTGTTGCAAATAGCAAAAAAAATTTTTTTGATGGCTGAGTGATATTTTAATATATATGCCGCATCTTTATCCATTCATCTGTCGATGGACAACTGAGCTCTTTCCATAGTTTAGCTATTGTGGACATTGCTGCTATAAACATTGGGGTGCACGTGCCCCTTTGGACCACTACATTTGTTATTTTTGGGATAGATACCTGGTAGTGCAATTGCTCAGTCTAGAGTAGCTCTATTTTCAGCTTTTTGAGGAACCTCCATACTGTTTTCCAGAGTGGCTGCACCAGCTTGCATTCCCACCAACAGTGTAAGAGGCCTCCCCTTTCTCCACATCCTCACCAACATCTGTTGTTTCCTGACTTGTTAATTTTAGCCATTCTGACTTGCGTGAGGTGGTATCTCATTGTGGTTTTGATTTGTATTTCCCTGATGCCTAGTGATGTTGAACACTTTTTCATGTGTCTGTTGGGGCCTTTTGTATCTATTCTTTGGAGAAATGTCTGTTCATGTCTTCTGCCCATTTTTTGATTGGATTATTTGTTCTTTGAGTGCTGAGTTTGATAAGTTCTTTATAGATTTTTGGATACTAGTCCTTTTTTTGATAAGGCATTTGCAAATATCTTCTCCCATCCATTGGTTGTCTTTTGGTTTTGTTGACTGTTTCCTTTGCTGTGCAAAACCTTTTTATCTTGATTAAGTTCCAATAGTTCATTTTTGCCTTTGTTTCCCTTGCCTTTGGAGATGTGTCTAGCAAGAAGTGGCTGTGGCCGAGACCACAGAGGTTGCTGCCTATGTTCTCCTCTAGGATTTTGATGGATCCTGTCTCACATGTAAGTCTTTCATCTATTTTGAGTCTATTTTTGTGTGGTATAAGGAAATGGTCCAGTTTCGTTCCACTGCATGTGGCTGTGCAATTTTCCTGATACCATATGTTGAAGAGACTATCTTTTTTCCATTGGATATTCTTTTCTGCTTTGTTGAAGATTAGTTGACCATAGAGTTGAGGGTCAATTTCTGAGTTCTCTGTTCTGTTCCATTCATCTACTGTCTGTTTTTGTGCCAGTACCATACTGTCTTGATGATTACAGCTTTGTAATAGAGCTTGAACCAACTGTCTTAATGTTAATGCTTTGCTAGAGGGAAAAACAACCTTAACTTGACAATGGCAAGGCCTCCAATATCTTGTAGGTCCTCTTTAGCATATGAAAGTTCTTTTGAAAACCTCCTTTTTTCCTTATCCCCAACTGCCAAGTATATAATCAACCACCCCTGAAAACCCTGGGGCAGCAGCACTTTTTGCCCACAGGTCCTGTCCCTGTGCTTTAATAAAACCACTATTTTGCACCAAAGATGTCTCAAGAATTCTTTCTTGGACATTGGCTCTGGACCCCACCTACATTCAAAACTACATCATATTCACCTTTCAAAACTTAGCTCAGTTAGGACCTCCTTTAAGATAGCATTCAATATTCCCCAACATATCATCCCTCCCACCACCAAAGAAGATTATACCGCAAAAATTATGCACGTTATGTTTACAACCTTTGAAACTTTTATTGTTAAAAATATGACAAGGTGTTGTTTTAGTTCATCTTTTCTACTTATGGTAAGCTTCTAGAGGGTGGACTATTTAATTTTCATTATTCATGTATCAATAATACTTTTTATGTATTATATATCAAGAAACAGACAAATGCTCCTGAAGAAAAATGGACACCATAAAAATAAAAAGCATAAAATGATTGATTTGACTTTTCTTTATAAATAAAACTTCAGAAGTTAAATCTGTGAGTAAATCACAGTGACATACAGCCAAGCTCAATATTAGACTCACCCTCCCTCAAAATGTAAAAGATTCATCACACAATAATTTACCTAATTAAACTCTTTCAGTCTGCATTTTCAGCAGATGTGTTCTCAATTTCTACTTTTTAGATAGATTTTTGACAAACTAAATGGCCTCATCAACTTTCTCTTCCTTTACAATGGAAAATTGCAATGGGGAAAAAAAAATCTGCCTAGGAAAAGAGGTAAATAAGCATGTGACAAGCTCTCTCAAAGAGTCATCTGTTCAGAGGAAAATCTCAGCTGTCCCAAGGGCAAAACACAGGTCTGTTCACTTCCCCCCAACACATACACTAAGTGAGTTTTTAGGAAGCCCCTGCAGGAGAACATGAATTCCCACTATAGCTTTGGCTCCTTTCTCTCTTTTCTCCACTCATTTTCCTTCTCATCTTTATTCTGTCAGCAGTGTTTTTGTTTTTTGTTTTTTTTTTCCAAATCTGTGTGTCTATTGAAACCATAATCACTGTGATTCAATTGTCAACAAGGCACTTTCTCAGTGAAGTTCTCCAAGGCCAGCCTTGCTGGCATCAATTCTTTCTTCTGACTTCCTATAACACTTTCTAAGGGTTAAGCACCTAGTATTTATCCTTGTTTATACGCCTATCTTGTGTCTCTTAGTCACCTGTGAGTTCCAGGAAACAGAGGCCATATCTTGTATACATTTATTCCCCTCAATGTTCTAGAAGATTCATTAGTAGAGTGTGGACTCTGTAAATAGGATAAAGAAATTTGAAGGAGAAAAGAAAAATAAAATTAAAAAAAAAAGGTAAAACACTATGATCAAAGATTAATAAACACTGAATTTATTTGAGAAAGGGATTAGAATGGAACACAGATAACGTGTGGTTGAATATTTTGAGTCTTATTACTTTTCATAACTTGAACCCTTGGTTACTAATTCCCTTTCCTTAAAAAAAACAAAAACAAAAACATAAATCTAGAAAAGCAGAGAGATGCGAACAGCCAGAGGCAGTTGGGGACTCTGACTCCAGAACAAGCAAAGCCACCACCACATCACTACTGTACAGGTATGAAAGCAGCTGCCAGTTACTAGCAGCATCCACATCAGCACACCTGACACTGCCTAGGCATTAACAGTGTGCTAGGCCCTGGGCTAAATTAATCCCAGGTAATCCTCACAACAAGGGTCACAGTGAGGTACTCTTAATCTTTCAGTTTTACAAATAAGAACACTTAAGCCTCAAGATGTTAAGTAACTTGCCTAAATTCCAAAATTAATGATTAAATCAGAAATCAAATTCTGATTGGCCTGACTTCTGAGATAATATAATGCCCCAACATGCAGGAAATGCAGAGACATAAAATATAAACCACCTCTTTGTCTTGTTAAAACAACAAAACAACAAAAATTATGTTATACCTGTAATTCTAAAGCCTAATTCATATGAAAATATCATTCTAAAAATATGTTTAAAAGAAACATCCTAAATCTCAACTGAAACATTCATGTTTATTGAGTTTTTTAATTTTAATTCCAGTACAGTTATGTACCGTGTTCCATTAGTTTCAAGGCATACAATATAGTGTTCAACAATTCTATACATTACTCAGCGCACATCATGACAAGTGCACTCCTCATTCCCATCCCCTATTTCACCCATCCCCCGCACTCTCCTCCTCTCTAGTAACCATCAGTTTGTTCTCTAGAGTTTAGAGTCTTCAACTGAAGCATTTCAATTCATAGTACAATCACCTTCACCCTCCTATTCCTGCCCTTCTTACCCCACCTCCCACATTCTACTGTCTTCTTTTACTTCCTGCAGTGTTGAATTGGAAAACTGCTATCCATGAGCATATTAGTATCTGCCATTTAGACTTATTTATTTCTACGAATGCAGCCCAAGATTGCATTAGATTGTTAGAGTCAATCACACTATTATTTATGCTAGATTTGTAGTTGTAACATTTCAGAATGCTTTCTGCTGCAAGTAACAAAACCTGACACAGGGGCTTAAGTGGGAAAATAAATGACAATAACATAAAATTTAGAGGTAGGTAGATACCACTGCTGTTTCTAGGATGTGACAGTTGTCTAGCTAACATATCTGTGATTTCTTTGGCCATATGCCCTTTTGTGTTGCTTCAGGACACCAACATAGCTGTCCTAGCTGCCATGTTAAAAGCAGAAAACCAGAAGAACAGTTACATCTTTCTTTTTGATTGGCAAAGCAAATCTTCCCGTATTTCTTGTGTTGTTATTTTGGTCTCATAGGCCACAGCTGACTTACATGCCCACCCCTCAGTTCAAGAGAGGCAGCAAGAGAGAAGTGCTTTTAAATGGCTTTTAGGTAGTCAGTAAACCATAACTGATACATGAACGTAAGGTGGACATTTGCTTTGCCAGGGTGGAGATGCTTTATCTTTCAATTCATGTTACTTCTTCAGAGACATCTTCCTTGACCCCTCCAGCTAAGTCAGATCCTCTTCTTATCTGTTCTAACAGCAATTTCCAGATTGCCTTTTTGGGGTGTGATGGTCTCTATCAAAGTATAACGTGTAATTATTTGAGAAGGGACATCGTAAAACATTGGGAAATTTCTCAGTGCTTTGGGGTATCACTAAGAATTGGTTATGATTTAAGGGTTTAAGTTTTTTTACAGCTCACCATGCATGTTACATATATCCTAAAACATTTACTCTGTATAGCTTAGATATTGTAGTTGGAAGACGTTTCATTTGATATTTGAGCATTCAAGTTAGATGCTAATTTGTTCAGAAAATACATCAGGCATGCATGTATTTTTCAGAATTATTTCTAAAAGTGAATTATAATTGCCTTCTTATTAGCCAGTTTCCAAGTAAAGAATCAACTATACCACTAAGCGCAATTGCAAATTCTGGCAGGTGTGACCCCTGCTAACATACTAACTTAGGACAGCTTCTCCTTAAATTGTTTCCCCTGTGACATCAGATGAATTGATCACAAGAGACTTAATAACTTTGGTTTAAGTCTACATCCTTTATAAATCAGTAATCACTTCACATCAGACATTCCATTAAAGAGCTGATATTTGTATGGCAAATCATTGGATTCTTCCACAGTAGTTTGCTGAATGGTCACATGAACTAATTAGTGTTTATTACCACCTACATACCCTCTAAGGGAAGCTTTAAGCAGGCTAGACAGAATACTTTAACTAAGAACAATATGTATCTACTTAGAAGGCAGAAAATGAATCTGAAAACCTACATATTCTTTTAAAGCTGCCTATTAGTTTCTCAAACTGATAAACAACAATTCCTCAAAAGACCATCCATGGTCATTCTGATAAAGACAAATGTGCCATGATCAATATATTTTAATTAAATAGAGAACATTCATCAACATGGAGATGCACATTTCCAGGACCAGGCTGATCGTGTTAGTTCAACTGTTGTAATTGTTTTAGGTTGGTCCTTCTCAAGATGCATGGGCATACTGGGCCTATTATGGAATAACTTTCCATATTCAAGTTGTAAAAAGAAAAAAAAAGTCTGGGGCGCCTGGGTGGCACAGCGGTTAAGCGTCTGTCTTCTGCTCAGGGCCTGATCCCGGCATTCTGGGATCGAGCCCCACATCAGGCTCCTCCGCTGGGAGCCTGCTTCTTCCTCTCCCACTCCCCCTGCTTGTGTTCCCTCTCTCGCTGGCTGTCTCTATCTCTGTCAAATAAATAAAAATCTTAAAAAAAAAAAGAAAAAAAAAGTCTGCCTAGAAAAAGAGGTAAGTAAGCATGTAGCAAGCACTTTAAGGACTAATGTCGTCAGAGTACAAAATATTCACAACCTATGAGCGAAACAAGCCAAGATTTAATTCCATGTCCGAGATCCCTAAGACCTAGTAAAGGAGAAAAGAATAAAAGAGGAAAGAGATCCCATTCTCGCCATTCATGGACTATAATGTATACTCATAGAGTTTTTTGTTCCAACAGCCTATAAGATACCAGAGAAATTGGGTTCTTCCTTCTGTAGTTGAAGGAAGATTAGAATTTTGGTCATCCAGTCCTAAGAGGTGAAACAGAAGTAGCATCATGCACCGGAAACCTGACCAATTTGCTCAACCTGCCCCCAAGAACCTCAAATCTCTTTTTTTTAAGAATTAGTACATTCCTGACTCTTACCACTCTGACAAAAATAACCTGCTAATCTGTATTGTTTTATGACATTACCTGTTTATTTTCTTCTCTCCTGCGTAATTACTTTCTTGTTTATCTTCCTTTTATTACTTCTGGAAAGTAATTTCCATGAGAGCAAAGGCTATGTCTCTTTAAATTACCACAGTAACCCCAGAACCTAGAAGATGGTTCGCTATAAAAGATTCTCAATAATCCTTTGTGAAATTAATGAATTAAGGTGAAGTGCTGACAAAAACAATGGCCTGCACCATTCAATAAGTGTCAGCGTTTTTTCCCCGTAAACTCCAAATAAAATTACCAGGAGCAAAAACACAACAAAATTTTATTTTTAGCCTTCCTAGTCTGCTTGGAAAATGCTATTGTAGGCTTAATTCTCTCTTCTCTCCTGAATATTTTAACTAAGGAGTTTCCATCTGCACTGCCTGTTAGAACGTGCTACTGAGACAGCATGCATCAAGAAAACCGCAACCAGGGCACTGAAGATCAGCAGACCCCGGCATGGCAGACTTTGAAACACAATGAGAAGAATATGAAGCCCTAAGAGTGCAGTCCAAGCTATTTGACAATTCCTTGGGGTAAACAAGCATATTTGTTTTTGCCAGGATTACTAGACCATGATCCAGAACGTCGACTCAAACATCTTGGGATAGATAAACCAGAAGTGACAATGCTGAGAGCCAAACTGAGGAGAAACTAATAAGAATCTCCCACCACCCTATTTCAGACATGTTACACCAGATGAGGAAACAATTCTTTTTCATACAGGAGCCAGCTTGATGGTCTAAAAATCTGCTGCTTTCTCTGATTTTAAGTTTTGGAAATCCCACTGGAAACAGCAAATACCATATGTTAAGAATCATTCCATCAAACAAGGAGAGGGTACTCCTTTCATATAACTTCAGAAGCCCTGGTGTCTGTTGACAAAACACATTTAGAAGTTGCTTTGATGTTCCTCATTTCAATTTACTTTAATTTACAGAGCTGTGAGAGGGAAAGTAATGTGCTTAACTGTCTTTATTAGACGGTAATGCAGCTCAAGAAAATCTTCCATATTTATTTACCTTAGCCATGGCTTAAAAAATCATTAGGTTAAAAGGCAGCAATCAAAATGTTTTCCCCTGCTAAACAGAAACAGCTGAAAGGCAAGAATTACTCTTGCCGCAAATGCCTCATTTTCTTACTAGCATAGTAAATGACACTGACCAAAGATTAGTCTCTCAGCTACCCAAATACTAGGAATGAAGAAAGCCCCTGTCTAAAAGTACTACCAACTTCGGTATTTCACTTCTGATTTCTGGGCTTCCGTTTCCTTATATAGAACATAGGTGAGGGGAGGGGTGTGGTCCAGCTGCCTTATTTTCAATTAGAATGGTTTATCTATTTATTGTTTTAAGTATTAGGAGCTTGTATGGATCAGAGTGGTTCCCAAAAAGATACGTTTATATATGTTTTTCAAGATTGATTGATTGATTGATTGGAGAGAGAGAGAGCATGGGGCCCTGGGGGCAGGGCAGAGGGAGAGGGAGAGGGAGGGAGAGAGAGAGGGAATGAGAATCTCCAGCAGACTCCCTACTGAGTGCGGAGCCTGATGCAGGGCTCAATCTCACGACCCTGAGATCATGACCTCAGCCGAAATCAAGAGTCAGACACTTAAACTACTGAGCCACCCAGGTGCCCCAAGATATGTTTATGTATCAGAAGCTGTAAACGTGACCTCATTTCACAAATGTGTCTTTGCGGATGTAAGAAGTTACGGATCTTGAGATGGTATCATCCTGTATTACACTGGTGGAACTGAAATCCGATGACCCAGGTTCTTAGAAGAGAAGACAGAGGAGTCACCATGTGAAGATGGGGGCGGAGATTGGAGGAATGTAGCAAAAAGCCCAAGAGCTCCTGGAACCACTGGAAGTGTGAAGACACAAGGAAAGATTGTCCCCTAGAACCTCCAGAGAGAGCAGGGTCCCACCCACACCCTGATTTTAGACTTCTGGACTCTAGAAGTGCCCTAAAAAATAAATTTCTGTGGTTTCAACCACTCAGTTGGTGGTCAGTTGTCTCTATGGCCACAGGAAATAAATGTAGTCAGGATTTGACAGATACTAAAATTCTACTCAACATAGTTACAGGTGAAGAGAGAATTTCATTAGAGTGCTTTTAAAAGAGGTATGTGCAAGGTTGAAGAATCTAAGCCCTCAGGGATAAGCAACAGCAAGTGGGAAGCTTGGCCACCTCTAGGCCTAAAGAGCCAAAGGAAGAAACAGCTTTATCCTCATGGGAGCTAAAAGAGTTGGAACTGTTCAGGAGGAACTTCCCTGACGAGCGGTGGAGGTACTCACCAGATTGCACAAATGCACAATCAAAGCAGGAAGGACCTGAAGCAGAAATGCATGCACTGCCCTCTCCTTCACCATGTCCTTCAGGCTCTTGGTGGTTCCCCCTATTGTCCAAATACACCCAGAAGCAGAGAGCAAGGAGCCTGAGGATTGCATCCCATAGGATTCTGCCCTCTGGGGGACAGAGCAGGGCAGAGAAATGTAGAGAATGTCAAGGAGAAGTCAAGTGGAGAATACCCTGCCTAGGTGCCAAACAAGATTTAGTTTTTAAAAAGAAATGTATTGGGGGAAAAGAAAAGAGTAAAATCTCTGGAGATTATTTCTAGGTACTATTTTACTTCTAACAGTCTATGATTCTCTGACACACCATATAGAAACATGTTCCTCTTTCCTAAATTTCAGTGTTCTCTGCTTTGAAAGAAATATTCTCTGCAAAGTTCAATAAATCTTTAATAAATCTCAATAAATCTCTTGAATCAGCCCAATAGAAGGAAACCAGCATTTTACAACACTTCTAGGAACTGTTGCAGGTTATTTATGTAACTTCTCAAAGAAACCCTATAAAAACTATATAATGCAAGTATTATTGTGTCTGTATTATACAGAATTAAACTGAGGCTCAGAGAAATTGAGTAAAGTTTCATAGCTGATAAACAACTAAGCGGAAGTCTAAGTCATTTATATCTGACACCAAAACCTGCTCTTGCCACTGCTCCTCAATGCCTTAATTATACCTAATATCCAGAAATTAAGGTATTACTACCCTATCTCCTCAATTAACCCCATGCTCAAACTAAAAACTATGTAAATTAAAATTCTGCTGAAAAACATCAGACAAATAGAATTCTGTCTTCTGGAGGAGTTGTAATTTTACTATCAGTTGACTGCGTTAAGACCATTCCCAGCCATATTTGAAATAAGAAAAGTAAATGACAGTCATATTGATGTGCTCAATCATGTTTTCTTATTATTAATCTCAAATGATGGAATAACAAGAAACAAACATTATCCCATTGTAAACAATTAGAAAACTGGGGAAAAAATAGAAAGTGTTTTCAGAGATTGAACAACACACAGTTCATGACTGTGATCCTTCACGAAAGGGAAACAAGTGAAGAAGCAAACCCTATTGCTCTTGCTTTCCACATGGAGGTGCATGCCAGACTCCAGTATGAAGCATGGGATCCAAGCAGCTCTCTTGAGGAGGATTTGCTTTCTTGAGACAGAGATTAGATCTCAAAGCAGTGGGAAGTTGCTGGACTAGATTCTGGAGAGAAGGGAACCATGGGGAGTGAGTGGAAGTGGGGGCTCCAGAAATCTCCACAGAGGTTTCCATGAATTTGTGCCAAATAATAAGGTTGTATGCATAGGGTGAAGCTCTAGAAACTAGGTAAAGAGCAACTGGGGGATTATAATCTGAACAAGGAGACAATTTACCACAACCAGCCAGAAAGGAGCATTCTCTTTTAACAGCCGAATCATGCAGGTGATACCCCAAACTACTTATACCATAGTGGTAAGTGTATTCCTAGAATAAAGGTGAACACAGACCTTCCCTAGGAATAATGCTTTAAATGAGCTTGAATAAATCAAACTGATCTGCAAATAATTTAACTGTCAAAACAAACCCCAACGCTTTTAAAAGGAAGACAACAAAATCCAGACACCAAGCAGTATAATACATATGAAGTCTAGCATCTAATAAAAATTTCTAGATGTGCCAAGGAACACAAAAATATAGCATCACCTGGAAAAAAAAATCAGTCAAACAAAAACAAAACCTGAAATGACAAAGATGATAATAAGGACTTAAAATCAACCATTATAAATATGTTCAGTGTGCTTAAAGATGTAAAGGAGAACATAAACTTATTAAGGCAAAATGTAAAAGACATAAAAACGAACCAAATCTCTGAAATCAAAATACTCCCGGGTAAAATTAATAGCAGACTGCAGAAAAATAGATCAGTGAATTTACAGACAAAATTATAGAAACAAAAGATATTACCAAGAATAAAGAAGAACATTTTATAATGAAAGTGGGTCAATGCATCAAGAAAACAAAACAATCCTAAGTGGGTTAACAGAAGTTCAAAATACATAAAGCAAAATGCTACAACTTCTTTTCAAAATACTTTGGTGTATTAGTAAAAAGTTAAATATACCATTCCTAAGCATCTGCCAACAGAAATGAAGTATTGTTCTATAAAAAAGTCTTGTACGTGAATATTCCTAATAACTTAATTTGCATTAGATAAAAGCTAAAACAAGCCAAATGTCCATTATAGATGAATGAGTAAACAAGTTCTGGTATATTTATTCAAGGGATACATACTTCTGAAAAATATAAGGGAACTACTAATAAAAAACACAATAACAACCAATTCTTAAAAACATGATGCTAGACATAAGAGGCTGGACATCAATGAGTATGTACTGCATGTTTCTCCTTATGAACACTCTAGAAAGTCAAATCACTTTTAAAGTAGTAGAAAGTCAACAGTTCCCCGGGGACCAGGATGTATGTAGGGTGATTGACTCAGAATGGGCATGAGAAAGCTTTCTGCTGTAAAGGCAATGTTGTACACCCTGACTGTGGTAGTGGTTACGGGATCTACCCATTTCTCAAGCTCATCAGACGATTCGCTTAAAATAGGTGTATTGCATTGCATGTATTTGTACCACAATACAGCTGGTGCACAGTATGATATGTCTTTTGGCGTTTAATAAAAATTTGCTTAAATATTTCCATGTACAATACTGTTAGCAATACCATCAACAATACTGTTAAAAGGTGCTAGAATAAAATTTGGTCTGTTTTTTTTCCAAGCATTCATACTGGAGTAGGACGTACTGAAAACGAAAGGCAGTGGAAGTTGGGTGCCATGCACCTTTCTAAAAATTTATCTAACACCTTACCTCCTAAAATACTGCCTTTATTTGTGATTTCCCAAATTATAAAAATATTTTATACATGATATAGGCATATTTTGTTCAAATCTTTTAGCTTAGAGTAAATGCAACATTACTAAAAAGTATGGAAAATAAAATGAATAACTTTGTAAAAGGTATATAAAAGCTGGAAATTTCTGGGTCACCCCATTCCAGACTTTTGAATTTCCTTCATCTCACTTGTGGTGCTGAAAAGTTGGGGTATCTTTCCAACTGCTTTTTAAGGGCTTAGTGAAAGCTTACTTTGCAAAATGTTTTAGTACCCACAGTAAACTCTGTGCTGGGGCATATTCTCAATTGTGTCTTTTGATTTCCCACATTACTGTGCAACCCACTTTTCATCACAGAATCTTAGAGTTGGAAAAGTAAAGAAATGAAAGAGACTTCTACTTTATATAACATCTTTCTTCCTCAAAGTAGTATTTTCCCCTCCTTTCCTTTCTTCCCTCCCTCCCTTTCTTTTCTTCCCTCCTTCCTTCCTCCCTCCTTCCCTTTTTTCCTCCCTCCCTCCCTTTCTTCTTTTCTTCCTCTCTTTTTTTCTTCCTCTTTTCTTTCCTTAGGGGAAAATACTATTAAGAAAGGTATTTGTTTCTTTAAAGACCCTCCTTCATCCAGCAGTCCAGACTCCCATGGCACCTCCTGTGCTAGGACACTAATATCTATTAACCAGAAATAGCCCTGAGACTAATATATTTGTTCTCTGACTCATGCCTAATTACATGTAAGTTACAAAGGGGAAATACTCAATGTAGATTAAATGTATTTTATAAATCTTTCTTTCTTCTAAAAAATGTTTATGATACAAACACACCATACATCCTAGACCATTACACATTACTGTCTACTCATCCCCCTTTTTTTTTATTCCGATAGAGATGCTATTAGTTTAGTTAAGAAAAACCTCCTTAATTCAATGATTAGCTGTTCTGTGGAAATCTAACCAATAGGAAAAGATTTCTGTAGGAAGAAATGGCTAACACATTCGCTCTATCATCCTTCCATTTTTCCATGAGTTTTTCTTTTTCTTTTTTTTCCTATTTCACATTCCTTCTGCCATTGCACATTGGCCCCAGGGTTTACTTCAATCCCTTTAATATTTCTATTGAACTAGAACCAAATCTATCTTTCTTTCTTTCTTTCTTTCTTTCTTTCTTTCTTTCTTTCTTTCTTTCTCTTTTCCTTTGTGTGTGTGTGTGTGTGTGTGTGTGTGTGTGTGTGTGTGTGTTGAGTCCTCTCAGTCTAATACAGACTGGAGATTTCAAGAAGACCAAGACTTTTCAAACACAAAGGAATAACAAAAGTGAAATAAATACAATCACTCCAAGAACTGTAAACCCCTTGGCTTACAAGTTTTATAAGATTCTACTCTTGTACTAGTTAGTTAGCTTCCTAGAAAGAGTCTTACTAGGTTCTCCCTCATCTAGTACCACTCGACCTCATAAGTTGCTTGTAGCTCACTTCTATAATGACACACTTAAACATTCTGGCCTCATTCTCAGTTAAAAACAAAAGACAGGGTAATAGATCTCCTCTACTTAGCTAAGCATTTTCAGTTCTGATTTCCAGTCCGAGAGTCAAGGATCTTTGTGAAATGGATACCAAGGTTGATATTTCCTTTGACATGGTTTGTATCTATTAGATAGGGAGGTGCAACTTTGCTTTTGATATGGGACCTATAATATACCAGTACCTTCAAAGCTTTATATTTGCATAAGAAACATTTTACCTGTGCCACAAATTGGTTTCCCATTCCTTATAAAGGCCTGCAAAGAAGATATACCTCTATGTACAAAAGGCTAACCTGGGAATATTTCCTGAAAGGAACTTGAGGGCTCCAACCCTACCATTTTTGCTTTTCTTTGAAAATCCCTTGAAAATGGCCTCTTCCCATTTTTTTAAGTTGTTACCTATACTCCACTCCTGCCTTTGTGATTTCCACAGAAGAGCTACAAGAATTTTAGATAGTACAAGGACAACTGACAAACTTAAATTTTATAAAACCAAGGAAATAAAAATAAGTGCCACACAGAATGTCATTTGAATCTATCTTTTGGCACTCTCTTATCACTGCTGTCAAGGTCATAGATCCCTGACAAAGCATAAATACAGTTCTGATTATTAAAGATGTAGGAGAGACTGATGGGCTTTTCGGTGAGGCAAAGCCTTTAAATTCCTGACAGTGCATCTCTAAATTCCTGACAGCAGCCCCACCATTATATTCTAAGTATTTGTTTGGGTCATTGGGTGTCTCATGACTTTTATAGATGTAGAAATCATGAGGTGATGGTGGATGAAATTCACTGCTGTCCAGATGCTTTCTACAGAAGCACTGATGAAAAGCAAGGGAATAATGGGCCAGGGTGGAGTATAGGATAAGGATTTAAATCCTCCTTTGAGTTCCATTAGGATGTTTCAGAGGTGTGTTCTCTCCTATGAATATAATGCTAAAGGATCACTTTTTAAAGATATGAATCTCAGACCAATGTAAAAATGGATTAGTATCAAGTATTTTATTTAACTTGTTAATTAATGAGGAACCAGGCAGGTGTTAGAACAGGTTCAAAAGAGAATTCAAAGTTCCACACATAATAAGCAAAGAAGAGATGCTGAAATGAATTTGCAACACGACATAAATGGCAATTTACAAAAAGAAGTTTGCATTTCCACTAGTTAAAACTAATTGCATTTCTATGGATCAAAATCATCGGAACTATTTTCAGGTGGTTGTGTTTTTTTTGGTGGTTTTTTTGGTGTGTGTGTGTGTGTTTTAACCACCTTATGGAGTTGTTAGTTCAAACACAACGTAAGGTGGCTGTAACCTAGAAACATGCACAATACAGGACACACAGTGATCACTGGTTTTTTTTTCTTTTTTTTTCATAATTTTTCCCTGACAAAGTAGATAACTTTGCAATGAACTAAAGAAAAGTTTTTTAAATGGTCAGTGTTTTGATTTACCTCACTAGTGGCCAAAGAACATATTGTAGAATAGAGCTGGATAAATTCTATTATGTTTTGTAATTATAATGTATATAATTATAATGTATATAATTATATATAATTATAATGTATATAATTATAATTATATGTTTTGTAAATATAATAATTCTGCTTTCAGTGCAGAATATCTGTTGCTTCTTTAGTCTCAGCAAAGCCCTCACTCCAGAATAACTACTGCCATCAAATTTTTGCATCTTCTCCAATCGCTGCCATATCTGACAACACATTTCATCTACCCTTCAAATAAAGAATATTAAAAAGTAAGGCATTTAGAATACATCTTCAAGATTAAGCTACTTCAGTATCTTTAAAATGCTGTAGAAACATCCCTTCAAACATTTATCATTTAATGAGAAAAAAACTTTTAAAAAGGCAAGAAGAATGAATGGGTGGAGTCTGGGGGATACAGCCAGGAAAATGAGAAAAGGCCAAAAGGTCTTTTTGGGACCCAAGGCTTTTGCTGATAAATTAATGAGGTCTGTAGCTTCTAAAATATTCAAAGCTCCAAAAAGAAATTAATTTTAAAGCCCTTCTGCTCTGGATAATAGCTTGAAAATATCACTTTAATATTTTTTGCATTGCATGTTTTTATCATATGTAATCGATATTATACTTAATGCAGTGTGACATTTCAAGTGATTAAGGGCCTGGTGGGGGCATTAACAATGCAAGACCTTATTTGCATTTACACTAATGATTTTATAATGGGGGTTTTATTATATTAATTATGACCACTGGGAGTCAAAAGAAAGCAGAAGGTATCCAGGAAACTCCACTCTTTGATAAAATAGCTGTTATCAAATTTGTTGACATAGGTGGTTATTTGCACAAAGGGAAACAAAAGCCTTCATGACTATTAATCATTACAAGCTTGATGGGCTTTATAGTAATTACTAAATTAACTTATCCATTATTGCTGGGTTTTAGGTGTTTTTTCCTCCACAGCACGAAATACACATTAAATCTGTATATAGCTATAGCTTCACCATTTGAGTTGGATGGCATGCAAAGTCAAGGTGGTTTGCTCCATATTCCTGTATCTGCCCATCCCCTGCCCCAGTCTAATAGCCAAGCTTGGTTCATAACTAATTCCTCTCTTGCTGTCTCACAGAGTGTTTGGATGGTGTATAGTTTTAATACAGCAAATTGCTTATTGGAAGCAAAAATTACCAGACCCCCTCCCTCTGGAGGTGAGGCAGCAGCTTAAAATATCTATTGCCGCTGCGAACCTGCAAGTACTCACGGATGGTAATTAGAGAGGATCTGTATCACTTTAAACTATTTTGTCTCTGACGAGCACAATAATTTCTTTGTGTTTGTGCAGAAAGCTTTTTCGACAGACATGAACATCTGAGGCTGCCAAATAAAATATCATTTGGAAGAAGGAACTTTCCTACATACCTTCAAAGCAACCAAGTGCAGGGAGGAGAGCTAATATGGCAGTCTTGAGAGTAGGAGGCAAGCCAGTCAATACTTAGGGATAATTATGAATTGCATTGTTCCTTAAAAGCAATAGAGACTAGGAAATGGTGTAATTTGCCATGCCAGTTTGTTACTCCAGCAATATACGGCTTGTAATAAGATTTCACACTTTAATTCATCTGAGAACCTCGCGGTGTTTTACAAGCACTAATTACTGAGAATCTCACCATGCTTAACGAAGACAAGCAAAGTCTTCAGCACAGATCCTATTTTTAAAGTTGGTAAATAGGAAGAGAAATATACTGTTGTGAAGAGAACTAAGAGAGAATTAGGAGGAAAAAAACAGCTGGCTGACATCACAAGCTGTTCTTTTCAGGCCATGGCAACCATGGAACAGTATGAAATTCATCCTAGGAATGAAGTTTTTTTTTTTCTTTTAAAGATTTTATTTAGTTATTTGAGAAAGAGAGAAAGCGTGACAGGGAGCACAAGCAGGAAGGAGAAGGAGACTCCCCGCTGAGCAGGGAGCCTGACGAGGGGCTTGATCCCAGGACCCTGAGATCATGACCTGAGCTGAAGGCAGGCACTTCACCGACTGAGCCACCCAGGCACCCCGGAATAAAGTTTTTCTAATAAATCTTCATTTATTCAAAAAATTTTATTGAGAGGTCCTAAGAAGTAGAGCTGGATCAAAGCACGAGGGATAAAAGAGTCTATTTGGGGTGAGAGACCTGCAGACGGGCTCTACAATATCCTGCCAGAGCTCTGTGAAGAAGCCGCATGCAAAGGTCGATGGGAGCAGAAAGCAAAAGGGGCCTTATCTACTCCGGAAATGGGAATTCTGTTTGGAAGCATTTGTGCAGAGGTAGAAAGTGGGTTTTCAGGCAAAAACAAAAACAAGAAAACCAGCAAACAAACAAACAAAAAAAACCCACCTCATTTGCAAAGGCTCGGAGCCCTGTCTCTGAATCCGGAGGTAATCTGGCATGGTTTTGACTGAGAAAGCAAGCACTAGGTGGGCGCAGCAGTGTGTTTGAGAATAATGAGCACTGTGAAGAGGAAAGTACAGGTTAGCAAAGAACAGCTTATCCTGCAAGTAGACCCTTTGTTCTTTTAAGCAAAACTTGAATTACAATCACTTGGTACTCCAAAATTATCTCAGACACGTGCTTTCACAAAACCTGTAATAGTACTTCCCCAAATCTGATTAATTAATATTGCAGTTGCCTGGCTTTTTAGCATCTTCTAATCTTGTTAGAAAAACATGCATTGTAATCTTTCATTCCAAGCTTCTTCCTCCAAAGGGATTAGGAGCAGGTTTCCATTGGAAATTGGTTTCCTTGCCTTATTGAAGGTAAATATTTTTAGCTTTAATATGGATAAAATATATATCCTGTCATTTGTCATTGGTAGTTTTATAAAAGTTGGGCTTGTAAATAAAATGTAAATATTTATTTCCTTCATATCTCCACTAAAGTTGAAAACATAAAGATGAAAAATGCGTTTATCCACCTCCCTGTCTCCCCTATAAAAGACTCAAAATCAGTTTACACTTCAAAATGTCAGAAAGTTGTTGACAAAAAGGATGAAGAAGTGTTTTGCCAACCAAAATGGCATTAATTTGCTTTAAATTGCCATGGAAAAAAGATACTCATTTCTTGCTAGCATCTCTCATAGGCTTAAAACCAACTAGTGAATATTATATTTTATGGGCTTAGACACAAAGTATACGGCTAGATATTAATCTTGCAAACTACTACACTTAAGCCACAACCACACACCTACTGGACTAAGGCGATAAAATAACTTGCGACTCAGTTAAAATACGTAAGTGTGAGCTTGAGAAACAACGTGGCCTTGTCCCATCTGAAATGATCCCAGATTCTGTGGATAGACTTACTTGTTCATTGTGAGGTGTGAGCAACTGTCTAAATAATGAGAAAAATGGCAGCATTTCAGGTTTTCACATTTGTCTTTTTCTTGTATTTCCTAGAAACAGTGAAATCTGTTTAAAACCAATAGACATAGTCTTTAGGAAGAACTTATATGTGAGAACTTGGGGTATAGATCATTCATCTGTGCAAAGAAACATTTATTGATCTTCATTTATAAAGAAAGCACAGTGTTATACATTGACGCAATAATAATTAGAAGACTGCATTTGCCCTGTATTTGGAAAAAACAAATGTTACTACATAAAAGTGATTCAGTGTGGTAAGCATTAGAAAAAGTATTTGGAGGGGCGCCTGGGTGGCACAGCGGTTAAGCGTCTGCCTTCGGCTCAGGGCGTGATCCCGGCGTTATGGGATCGAGCCACATCAGGCTCCTCTGCTATGAGCCTGCTTCTTCCTCTCCCACTCCCCCTGCTTGTGTTCCCTCTCTCGCTGGCTGTCTCTATCTCTGTTGAATAAATAAATAAAAAATCTTTAAAAAAAAAAAAAAAAAAGAAAAAGAAAAAGTATTTGGAGAACACTGAGGAGTAAAGATTGCTAACTCTCTTATGAGGGCTAAGAAAAGCTTCACATTCATGCTAAATTGATTAACTGTACTCAATCAGACCTCACTGTGATAGGATTATACATATAAATATATACACACTTTGACATGCCTCGTGATGGGTGGACGGCCCCTCAACATTGACCTTGGTCATGTTATTTGCTTTGCACAAGGAAGTGTTGGTGGACACAGGACTAGCAGAAGCTTAAAACTTGCTCACAGATTTGGCCTTCCTCTTGCCCTTGCGAAGAATACGCCCTGGAGAACTGCTGTCAATCCAGCAGGGGGAGCAGAGCAAACCAGCAGTCCAGAAGGAAACCCAGCTGGTCTGTAGCCTGAAGCAGAGGCACTAAGCTAAGCCCAGCCTGGATCATTCAAGCTATAGCTGAACTACAGTCCTGTGAACATGCAAATAAATGCTGGCTTTTGCAAGCCACTGAGTTTTATTGTTCTTGTTTTCTTTTGTTTTTTTTTGTTTTGTTTTTTTTTGTTTTTGTTTTTGTTTTTTTAAAGATTTTATTTATTTATTTGACAGAGATAGAGACAGCCAGCGAGAGAGGGAACACAAGCAGGGGGAGTGGGAGAGGAAGAAGCAGNTGTGGGGCTTCGATCCCATAACGCCGGGATCACGCCCTGAGCCGAAGGCAGACGCTTAACCGCTGTGCCACCCAGGCGCCCCTCTTTTGTTTTTTAAGTAGCAAAGCTGACATACAATATTTAAGCTGGATTTTATTTTTTTTAAAGATTTATTTACTTTAGAGAGAGAGTGGTGTGAGGGGCAGAGGGGGAGGAGAGAGAAATTCCTTAAGCAGACTCCCCACTGAGCACAGAGCCCACAACTCAGGGCTTGATCCCAGGACTGTGAGATAATGACCGGAGCCGAAATCAAGAGTCAGCTGCTTCACCGACTGAGACACACAGGTACCCCTTTAAGCTGGATTTTAAAAGATGAGTAAGAATTTTCAAGGAGGACAAGGAGGAAAGATATTCCAGGTAGATGGAACAGCATATAAAAAAAGGAATAACGGCAAGAAATTACATATATTTATAGAGTGTCAAGAAATTGGATACTGCCTATATCTAATTGTAGGTTACATAAAGTGATTGGCTTAAAATTAAAATGGAAAGGTTGGTTGAGACCACATTCTTAAAGAGTTAGGAATATATTCCCTAAATAATGACTAGATATTTTTTTAAGGAATATAATATTACAACGACTCCCTGGGTTAACCTGTCAGGCAATAAAAGTTAAAGGGCCCTTCTTGTATTTATTCCAAAGCATAGATCCAAGGTTGAGTGTTTAATTGATTTATCCCTTCTATCTCCTCACAAACGTTTTTTCTTGGTACAATGCTTGCTGTTGAGGCCAAAACTTTGCTCTCCCAGCAGGAGCTCAGGGACTTTTATTCTTTAATTTGGCATCAGGGACCCCAGATCATGTGGAGGGGAAGGAAGCAAAAGGTGAAATCTCTCTGACTTTTTCAGGTCCCAGCTACGCGAGGAATCACCATGAAGGGCCATTTGTCTTTTATCAGCAATCACCCTGGGATTGACTTTAATTCAGTGCATTCAGCTTTCCCCCAAAACTCCGATCTCCCTGCAAACATAGCAAAACTCAAAGAAATCTTTACCAGCCACAGGAAACAGGGCATCTGAGACACCCCTCTGCAGTCTCTGAAGGCGGCAAGAGATGTGGCTACAGTCATAGTGAATATGCTGGAGATTTATGGGTACTATGATTGTGGTTCAGGGAGTCTGCTCAAGCAGACATAAATCTCAGTAAAAGAGTCAGTCAAGCCATATAAAGATGCCACAAGGAAAACCACAACTGTCAAGGGCTGTCCTTATTGGCGTTACAAAATCAAGGAATGCTATAAATCTCGTTTACATATAGATAGACCCCTCTTGTTCTCAGTCATCTTAGTATTTAGCAATATTTCTATGTCACCAATCAAGAGAGTAGGCAATAGTTACTAGAGGAAGATACATCAGTGATTACTACAAAATACTGTAATAATTTCTAGTATTTATGTAGTAGTCTCTGGTTTACAATGTGCTTTCATGTTCTCTTATTTTTAAAGTCACCGCAAACTTGTGGATCAGGCAGTACGGTTATTTCCTAACTGCTTCCATGCTTGAGATAACGAAGGCTTACAAAGTTTAATAAAAACGTGCCTGAGCTCTCAGAGTGTGTTAATGACTATAGACTCAAAACAGGTCTTTTGACTCCTTGGCCAAGCCTCTTGACATGGATTGAAGGCATCTCAAAATAATCACACTTCTGTTGATTGAGCGCTCAGAGTCAGACTTGAATCTAGCTAGGTTGTAGGACCATTGCTATAGACTGAAGGTTTGTGTCGCCCTCCCAAATTAACACATTGAAACCTAACCTCCAACGTGATGGTATTAGGAGGTGAAGCCTCTAGGCAATTATTAGGTCACGGGGGTGAAGCCTCCATCCGTGAGATTAGTGCCCTTATAATGGAGGCCCCAGAGAGCTTCCTGTCCCTTGCTCCATATGAGGATACGGTGTAAGGAAGGCCATCTATGAACCAGGAAGCCATTCTTCACCAGACACTAAATCTGTTGACACCTTGATCTTGGACTTCCCAACCTCTAGAACTTTGAGAACAGATGCTTATTGTTTAAGCTACCCAATGTAAGGTATTTTTGTTATCACAGCACGACCAGGCTAAGAAGAGCATCCATTTTGTTCTGGGGGATCTTCTACCTGACACGACTGTTACATGACTAACCTAATAAAATCAAGGGAGAGCTTCTAGTGGGATGGGAACGAGTGATTAATCGGTGGAACCACAGTAACCTTTGCATTCACGTAATGTCTCAGAGTTTAAAAACCACTTTCACAACTAAAATTAAAATTATTGATTTTAACTCTGTTATATGTTTTCCAAGGGGAAGCGTTTGTGTCAAAATAGTTTAAATTGTAAGTCATAGGATTTGACTCACATAAATTCTTATATATCACTTAACAAGCTCCAATTTCATGATTATTCTATTGAGGAAACATGCCCCCAGCAGTGAAAGACTTACCAAGAATAACTGATTCAGTTAATTAACTGAGACTCAAAACCTGTTACCCTAACTCCCAGGTCAGACGTAACACAATGATGCCTATTCATATCGTGCTGCAGAAATGCTGGGGAAGGATCATTTGATCTGACTCCTAGCTCCAAATTCCCAGCTCCAAATCCCCATCCAGTCAACACATGCAAACCACACACACGTGACTTTAGGATTCTGTCTAATATCCAGATGTCAGCTGTTGTCACCCTGTTCTTTGCAACTTAGGCAAAACTGTTCTGGCCAAAACGTTTGTGTAAATAGCCAAGGGCTTAGTTTTCATGGCGTGATTTTCTGCACTCTCTGACCATTGATTTCAGTCACCCATCACCTACAGCAGCCATTCCCTTTGGTCTGTTGTGCACCAACCGACTGAGACACTCAGCCCCTTTTCTCTTTAATTTTCAAAAAATGTACGTAAGTAGAACACTTATGAATAGCAAGTTTACTGAAGGCTTTGTGTGATTGGAAGGGTTTGCATCTCAGAAAAGCATATTACTTAAAAAATTGGCAATAGGTATTAATATAAGAATGCTTTAATCACCCCACAATAGGGAGTTTCTCATTGGCCATTTAATTGGTCAAATCTCTCTTGGATCCCCACTATCCTTCCTCATAACCTAATTTTCATTACACAAATCTGAAAAATAAGTTTACTTTCTATCCATTATTCTACCTGCCTTTGCATATTCAAAAACTCTAATATCCTCCAAATAAAGGCCACATGTTCCGATTTCCCCTTTAGCAGGACAGAGGAGCTGTCAAAAGCATTGAAATCTGTTCATCCTTTCTTCCTTCCACCTCTCACTCTCAGTGGGAGGTTGCAATGATGAGGGGCAATGCTCACACTAGATACCCACTTCAGAGAGTAGAAGTGACTACATTCAACTCAGGTTTTAAATCTCAGTTTTTATAACCCTGTTCTAGGAAGTAAGTGAAGAATTTCCCTTGCAAATAGCAGTTGGCTGTCAAATTGCTTGACATTCTGTCAGTGTAAGATACCAATCCTGAGTCTCTGCAGTGTCAATTGCCGGTTCAGTAAACCAGGTTTAAACAAAGAGCCACTGTGTGTGCAATCATTCAAGATGCTAAAACAGGTAACCTCCCATGATTTAATTAGGCAGAAAGCTCTATTTTTTATGTTTTAAAAGCAATGTGTATCCTGATTCTTGGATCTCCATTTTCTTAAGTAAAATTCACTATTGTTTTCTGTCTTGCGCCATAGAGTAGACAATAATACTTAGGGGGAAAATGCACCCCCTAAATTTTCAGAGCCATAGATACTTTTAATGCTGAACATGTTAGGGAGAAAAGCTCATGTGGTTATCTCCATCCCCAGAGTTTGTCTGGAAGCTGGTGATGATATGAATGTTAGTGTCATGGTTAAGCACATAGCACTCAAGTCAGAGTGCTAGGTTCAGATACTGGCTACACCACCCACCATGTCTGATCAATACCAAATTTCTTTTTTTTTTTTTTAAAGATTTTATTTATTTATGTGACAGAGAGACAGCCAGTGAGAGAGGGAACACAGCAGGGGGAGTGGGAGAGGAAGAAGCAGGCTCCCAACGGAGGAGCCCGATGTAGTACTCGAGCCCGGAATGCCAGGATCGCGCCCTGAGCTGAAGGCAGACGCTTAACGACTATCCTCACTTCCTTAGTGACCTCAGTCATTTCATGGTTTTTATTTGGCATAGATTTCCCTCCTCAACTCCAGATTCATTTGACCAACTCGAAGTCCAAAAATGAGTTCATGATCCACACACTCTCTCCCGCAACAAACCAGTTCTTCCTACAATGTGCCTCAACTCAAGCGATGTCAGGTATATCTCTTCACCATTCTTTTCTCTCATGACTACATTCAATCCATCAAAATTTTCTATCTTTTCGTCAGACATATACAGGATCTAACCACTTCTCACCATTCCATTACCTTCAAGTCACCAAAACCTCTTGCCTAATTGATTGCTGTAAGTTCTCCTCCTGACTTGCCTCATATTCTATTAGCAACACAATAACAAAAGTCATCCTGCATCTAAAATATAAACAGACACAAGCTAATGATTTGTCTTTTGGCTCCTAGCCTTGTTCTTGTTCTGTAGTCCCCATTCTGTTGCTGGGCTGAAAGCATGAAAACTGCATTTTCAAATCTTTTTTGCTAATTTGCTCTTGTTGGGTTCTGGCAGTAAGAGACACTGGTGGGATTTTAGCAGTTTAGAAAAAAAGAATACATATTCTCTGCTTCTGGTTCCTCCAGCAACAGCAGGACAAACTCCAGATAACTGAGAACTCCAGCATCATTGGTGATTCCAGGGTCATTTGGGATTCCAGCATTATTAATACAGGCAATTCCAGCTCAGGGATGCTTCCTGTGCCACCAATGACAGTGACTCAAGCCAAACTAGTAGAAATGGAAGTGAGGATTCCTTTAGTCTAGCAGCAAAGGCAGGCCTATCTATGGGTTACACCAGGAACTGTGGCAGAATTCTGGTCTCTGGAGAAATCCTAGTCTCCCATTTGATTTTCCAACTCCAATTCCTTATTTAAATCATTCTATTTTCCTAACCAGACATTCATTGATACAATCAGATGCAGTACTTTGAGATAAGTGCTACAATCTAAGTTACATAGGTATAGTGTAGAAAAAAGCAATCATTGTTCTGTCTATGAGGGCAGAAGTAAGAGAAAACTCCACTGAAGAGGAATTTCTTGCTAAGTGTCTAAAAGTTTGAGTTAATAGGGGACTGGAGTGATGGAGAAGAAAGGCATCCTAGGCAGAACAAGTGTAAAGTTAAGTAGATTTTTTAAAAGCATAATATTTGGAGAAGGTTGGTCCAAGGACTTGGAATTAGAGCACTATTTTTCTTTTTCAAGAATTCACTCTAACCTAGTTGTGTAACTATATCCAGAGTCTTCCTCCTCTCTTAGCAAGCAAGAGCTTCTTCTTAACCCCTTTTAACTCTACAGGATTGCAGACTCTAAGTAGCCAAGGGCAAAATTGGGAATGAAAAAGGTTGTGTAAATAAGTTTCATATATTCTGTTTGATAGATGAAAAAAATTAGCAGCTATGTAACCCAAGGGAATCCATTGAAACATAATTAATCAATGTTTGTAAATTGCTTTGAGACTCTGAGTACATACATATGAAAATTTATATCATCATTTTTCTTATCTAATATGGTTTGTTCACAAGATTATAAATTGGTGAGTGGCAGAGAGTTGGTAACTGCTCAGATCAAGTTTAAGAAGGACAGTTTTATATCAAGAAAATAGTAAATTTCTATTAAATTTTATTGATTGCTTTGTTACAACAAGCAATAATAGTTATAAATAATTTAAACAATAAAACAAGTCTAGGCATGTTTGAGTTTTTAATGCATGCCTCAGGCATGTGATAAGTCATAATGATAAAATCAAATTGACTTTAATCAAGAAGCCTGCATTAATGACCTAGTAATTCATACCCTGTTGTCTATTTATCACTATGATAATGTCAACATTTTTACAAGTTCAAAGATCTGCTTTTTCCTTGTGCACCACAAAAAATTCCAAAATGCTGATTAAAAACAGATGTCCTTTTCCCAATGCCAATATTTAATATTAATTGCAAAATCTTGGAGGTCCTTTAGCTTTAAATGTCACATTTTAGGGTACAAAGCAAGATGTGAACATAGCAATTCTTTTCTCTTTCCATCTTGTTAGACTATTCCTGTGATACAGTTAAACAGGCCATGAAATGGGCTCTTTCAAAACTAAATTTCAATAGATTAAAATCTATAGGAATTTTCAGACATTTACTCCTCCTACCTCATAAATAGGACACCTCAAAATAGCTCATTTTAAAAACTGCAGATTAGTGCCTTAAATAGACATAATTTGACTCTATTAAAATTTCCAAATGACTCTCTTTTGCCTGCAAGCTTGTCATTAGAATTTGTCTCAGAGCTCTCAGGTTGCCAAAATACCAAAAATTTTCATGGTACCTGGCAAGCAACAACCAAAAAGATCAGGTCTGGTTAATATTTATATTATAGTGACACATTCTAAAGAAAACTAATTAAATCCTAAATCCTAAAGTTGGGCAACTCCATAAAACACTGCTATTCTATTTGAAATGTTTCTCCAGACCCAACTGCTTAGGCATCTCCAGGGTGAATCTGATATGATTATGGGTATTTCAGCCCAGGATTCTAGCACTGTATTTTTGTGTGTGTGTGGCTATCCCTGAGGTCTTAAAGGATGTCACTATTTATTATGGTTTCTTGATTTGGCACATAGCAGAAGACGGCAACCCTTAGACTGTATGCCAAAAAAACATATCAATCACTTTCCACTTAAACCTCTCTTCTGTCCCTATTCCAAAGAAAGTTACTACACACTGTGAGTTACCAACTCTCCCTTTTTTTCATGTTCCCCTTTCTTCATGCCATGCCTAGCTCTAAGTCTTTGATGGTTCTCCAAGGCCTAATGACTAAGTCCAGGCCGAGTAACTCAGCATTCAGCCTGATCTCAGTCTATTTTTCCAACACTTCTCTCCCACTGACATACTCACCACCTCCCAGGCACCATAAACTCTGGGAACAATGGACTATTCCACAGTTTTCAGGAAGGTCATGCACTTTGATGCTTCTGTGCCGCCATTTACAATATTCTCAGGACTTGAAATAACATTTTGAATTATTTTTTTCTTTTGGGAAAATTATGTTGATTCTTCTAAGTTAGCAAATTAGCT
>NC_048230.1:17598761-17602743 GCF_002007445.2 Ailuropoda melanoleuca | reverse complement strand
TAGCCCCCCCCCCCCCCGTGATATACTGACTTACCCAGTCAAATGTGTTTTATTTAACCAATAGATCTCGGAGACTTAGCATTGAAGAAAACCAATCTTCTGACCTTGACATAATTATGACACTTATCAAAAAGGCAATTATAATGCAGGAGACTAAGTGCTACGATCAGGACAAGCCCTTGGGGTACCAACCCATCTCTGGTGACTTGGGACTGCCTTCCTGAATGGTAGAATAGCAGAGACATGAAGGATAAGCAGAGTTAACTGGGTAAAGAGTTGAGATTCTTATTTCCACTAAAAGATCAAGATTTCCCCAGAGCAGATATTTTGATGATAAAGCTTTTATATATACATTATCTAATTCTTACAGCTCGACTTAAGTATTATTATTATTCCTATTTTGTTGATGAGAAAATTAAGGCAGCCTCAGAAAGGGAAGTTCAAATAGGTTTATATTCCCTTTTTGTCCCCTGGTGATGTTGGGTCATGGTGCTGAGTCACCATTTACCTGGTGAATTAGTGAAAGTTCAATCAGGTGAAAGAAATTAAACAGTAATTTGAACAGGAAAAGTTTAATAACAAGAATTAGTAACTTGGGGCACCAGGGTGGCTCAGTCAGTTAAGCACCTGACTTCGGCTCAGGTCATGATCTCAGGGTCCTGGGATGGAGCCCAACACCTTGTAGGGAGTCGGCTTGAAGATTCTCTCCCTCTGCCCCTCCCCCTACTTAAGCGCGCTCACGCTCTCTCTCTTTCTCAAATAAAAATTTAAAAATCTTTTTAAAAAAAGAATTAGTAACTATAACAACAGAGTAACTGTAAAGACATAGAGATACTCTTAAGAACAGCCTATGGCTGCGAGGGAGTACTCCAAAAAAAGGAAACTTGGAAGGTTGTCCATTATAAGCCTGGGATTCAAATTTTGTTGAAGATGTGGTTTTAGTCCACTGGGTGGTATGGAAGTTCACTGGCTTCCACAAGTTGTACTTCGTCCACAGTCACTGTACAAGCAGGAAACATCTCTCCCAGGTAAAGACAAACTGACACGCTAGGCGGGCATACAGAGAAAGTCAGGGTGTATGGGACCTGCTCACAGGAGGGCAACATGTGGCCTGGAGTGCATGTCAGCAGGGCCACAGGAGCAATCCTCCGAGAGTCTGATGGGCTGAGGGGGAACAGTAGCAAGTGGATCAGGGGGTTAGGAACCCATTTAATGACAGAACAGCATATGCTCTAGAGCCTGAACCTGGAGTAACTATGTCTTGGAGGCTCCGTGGTAAATAGAAATAAGGGAGAATATGTCTGCCTGGTTCCTTCTGACTATTTCCCATTGATCAAAGTTCTCCCCACACAGAATCTCCCACACTACTGGGGCCATTTTGGAAGTCATTTGGGATGTCAGTTCCCACATCCTGCAGTATACGCTTCATCCTGCTAGGTAGCAGGAGGTGCCAGAAACCTGGACCAAGGGAGACTGCACAGCCATGCAGCAGAGGTACTCTCTACACAAGAAGTTGGTCAGTCCCTGATGGTGTCCAACCTGAGGAGGTGTCTACGCCTCTCCATATACATCTCTCCCACTCTCCTTTTTCAACATCCATGGCTGATGAATCCCCAACAAACAGGGTGCCACCAAATCTCAATCACAGGAGCCACTTTCTGTCTATAGATTAAATTTACATAGTTTTACATTCATGGATTCTATGTTTTGCAGCTGAACGTTCAGTACAATCATATTTTCCATGTATATGTATGTTCTGGGGAGCCTCACCTTGGCCCGCACAGGGAGTGACTACAATAACTAAGCCAGAACTTGAACCCAGATCTTCAGGTTCTTTCTATGATCTCTGGTGACGAACCTACACAATTTTCTTTAAGTTTGACAGGGCTTTTCTTTTTTCTTAAAGGCTGTCCCCCTGTTGGGCAGTTTTTAAATCAACGTCTTCATTCTCAATAGATTTACATCTACTTACTCCCTGATTACAGAAGTTATGAGGGCTCTGTGAATGGAGGTAATCACTGCCTTCCAAGGATATCATTATCAGAGCAAGGAAGACAATGAATGACCCCCAAGCCTATTTTGAATCTTAAGGATGTAGATGGGTGGTTATTTAAAGTTCTGGGAGCAGATGAGTGCTGTATTAAAAGCAATGGGCACCAAGTCAGAGGACATGAATTCAGAGATGGGCTCTTCTGCATGGTTACTATGTGGCTGAATCATTTAACCTCCCTGAATTTTATCCCCTTATCTGGAAAAGCAGAAAATAATACTTACTTCTGAGGGTTTTCAGGAGAATTAAATCACCCACCTTTGAAACTGCCTGGACCATATTAGACACAAAATATTTTTTCAACTCCTTGATGATCTGCAACATGCAGTCCCTTTGTCTTTTTTTTTTTTTTCTGCCCATGTCTCACTCAACACAAGAAAGTGAGATCTTGGATACCAAGACACATTGTAACAGTTTTCATCTAGCCTTTACATGATTGCATTTGTATTTCCCTGAATGTGTATGCATGACTAATTCTCTGGGTCTGTGTATGTTTGTATGAACCATCATCTCTCTTTAGCTGCAGAGGCATTAACATCGTCTAACTGATGTAGGTGAAATATTTAAAGTTAAAAGAAAAACAACTGGAAGGTAGCTTCACATCATATCAAGGCAATTTCATGACAAGTTTTTACGAATGTTTCATTTTGCCCTTTGGCTCCAGCTATGGTAAGTTACATCCTATTAATTTTTTTTCTAGAGAGAGGCTGGTTGGATCCTCCTGTCATTTACACCTAGCAGAGCCCATTAAACCTCAGATGACAGGCTGTTTATTAATGCACAAAATAAACATTCACTTAACCTGAAATGTTTGTGTGACACCACAGATGTGGAAGCTAGCGCATAAGTGAGTCATGGACACATTGTGGGTTCTCATTTTAAGCTCTAAAACCTGCTTTTTCAGAAGACTGTTGACTTATTGGAAATAATACACTACTTCCTGACAACGGAAAATATAGACCAGGGAGAGGAGAGGAGAGGAAAGGGAGCAACATGTATTAAGCACTGTATTGGGGAGCCCAGCCAATGCACACTTGGACATCAGCCTCTAACGCACAGACAGGGGAGAGGAGGGCAGATCTGGGGCAGAAAGAGGATAATAAACAGAGATTTTAAAAAGCAGCTCTTTCATATTTAATCTACCATCACCTTTAATTCCATGCACCCTCCCACTTCCAGTCATGATCGCATTCTACATTCTCTGTGGAACTAGAGACTTCGGTCAAACACAAAGAAGTGTTTGTCACATTTGCTTTCCAAGGCTGGTCCACTGGCTTTCTCCATCCCTCCTTTCTTTTCTTTTTTTTTTTTTCCTTTTACATTTCATTTGATGATTGAAAATATCTTTGACTAAGTTATAATCTTAAACTCATCCAGATTCCTCACTTCTGATCATCATCGTATTTTCAGTCCTCAAGTTCCCCATCATCTAGCACATATACATCAAAAATGTGAAGTTGTGCAGATTTATATATGATACAAAAGAATAGGTACTCTTCATCCTTCCATTTTCTATCAGCCCCCCTCTTTGAGATAAAAAAAATATAATATCTGATCATAAAGGATATTTAATAAATGCCAGAAGGGGATCATGGTTACTAAGTCTTGAGTAAAGTGAACTCTTCATGTAAATTCCAATTTAGGATGCAGAAAGAAAGAGAAAGGATAGAGATTTTAGAATCTTCTGCATTCAATGGTTTTCTTTTTTTTTTATAATAATATTTTTTTACTATACTATGTTAGTCACCATACAGTGCATCCCTGGTTTTTGATGTAAAGTTCCATGATTCATTACTTGCGTATAAAACCCAGTGCTCCGTGCAACACGTGCCCTCCTTAATACCCATCACCAGCCTATCCCATTCCCCACCCCCGACCTCAAGCCCTCAGTTTGTTTCCCAGAGTCCATAGTCTCTCATGGTTCATTCCCCC
>NC_048230.1:17551447-17598745 GCF_002007445.2 Ailuropoda melanoleuca | reverse complement strand
AGTCCATAGTCTCTCATGTTTCATTCCCCCTTCTGATTACCCCCCTTTTCTTTATCCCTTTCTTCCCCTACCGATCCTCCTAGTTCTTATGTTCCATAGATGAGAGAAATCATATGATAATTGTCTTTCTCTGCTTGATTTATTTCGCTTAGCATTATCTCCTCCAGTGCCGTCCATGTTGCAGCAAATGTTGAGAATGCGTTCTTTTGGATAGCTGAGTAATATTCCATTGTATATATNAGTCCATAGTCTCTCATGTTTCATTCCCCCTTCTGATTACCCCCCTTTTCTTTATCCCTTTCTTCCCCTACCGATCCTCCTAGTTCTTATGTTCCATAGATGAGAGAAATCATATGATAATTGTCTTTCTCTGCTTGACTTATTTCACTTAGCATTATCTCCTCCAGTGCCGTCCATGTTGCAGCAAATGTTGAGAATTCGTTCTTTCTGATAGCTGAGTAATATTCCATTGTATATATGGACCACAGCTTCTTAATCCAGTCATCTGTTGAAGGGCACCTCGGCTCCTTCCACAATTTAGCTATTGTAGGCAGTGCAGCTATGAACATTGGGGTGCATATGGCCCTTCTCTTTACTACGTCTGTATCTTTGGGGTAAACACCCAGTAGTGCAATGGCTGGGTCNAGTCCATAGTCTCTCATGTTTCATTCCCCCTTCTGATTACCCCCCTTTTCTTTATCCCTTTCTTCCCCTACCGATCCTCCTAGTTCTTATGTTCCATAGATGAGAGAAATCATATGATAATTGTCTTTCTCTGCTTGACTTATTTCACTTAGCATTATCTCCTCCAGTGCCGTCCATGTTGCAGCAAATGTTGAGAATTCGTTCTTTCTGATAGCTGAGTAATATTCCATTGTATATATGGACCACAGCTTCTTAATCCAGTCATCTGTTGAAGGGCATCTCGGCTCCTTCCATGATTTGGCTATTGTGGACAATGCAGCTATGAACATTGGGGTGCATATGGCCCTTCTCTTCACTACGTCTGTATCTTTGGGGTAAATACCCAGTAGTGCAATGGTTGGATCATACGGTAGCTCAATTTTTAACTTTTTAAGGGACCTCCACACTGTTTTCCAGAGTAGCTATACCAACTTGCATACCCACCAACAATGTAGGAGGGATCCCCTTTCTCCACAAACTCTCCAACAATTGTTTTCCTGCCTTATCAATTTTTGCCATTCTAACTGGCGTAAGGTGGTATCTCAGTGTGGTTTTGATTTGAATTTCCCTGATGGCTAATGATTTTGAACATTTTTTCATGTGTCTGTTAGCCATTTGTATGTCTTCATTGGAAAAGTGTCTGTTCATATCTTCTGCCCATTTTATGATTTGTTTATTTGTTTCTCGTGTATTGAGCTTGAGAAGTTCTTTATAGATCTTGGATACCAGTCTTTTATCTGTAGTGTCATTTGCAAATATCTTCTCCCATTCCGTGGGCTGCCCCTTAGTTTTTTTGACTGTTTCCTTGGCTGTGGAGAAGCTTTTTATCTTGATGAAGTCCCACCAGTTCATTTTTTCTTTTATTTCTCTTGCCTTTGGAGATGTGTCATGAAAAAAGTTGCTGTGGCCAATGTCATACAGGTTGCTGTCTATGTTCTCCCCCAGGATTTTGATGGATTCTTGTCTCACATTGAGGTCTTTCATCCATTTGGAGTTTATCTTTGTGTATGGTGTGAGAGAGTGGACAAGTTTCATTCTTTTGCATGTAGCTGTCCACTTTTCCTAGCATCATTTATTGAAGAGACTGTCTTTTTTCCACTGGATGTTTTTTCCTGCTTTGTCAAAGATTAGTTGCCCAAAAAGCCGAGGATCCATTTCTGGGTTCTCTATTCTGTTCCATTGGTCTGTGTGTCTGTTTTTGTGCCAGCACCATGCTGTCTTCGTGGTCACAGTTTTGTAGTATAGCTTGGAATCCGGAAACGTGATGCCCCCAGCTTTGTTTTTCCTTTTCAACAATTCCTTGGTGATTCGGGGCCTTTTCTGGTTCCACACAAATTTAAGGGCTGTTTGTTCCAGTTCTTTGAAAAATGTCATTGGTATTTTGATTGAGATGGCACTGAAAGTGTGGATTGCTCTGGGTAGCATGGACATTTTAACTATGTTAATTCTTCTGATCCATGAGCATGGAATATTTTTCCATCTTTCTGTCTTCTTCAATGTCTTTCAAGAGTGATCTATAGTTTCTAGAATATAGATCCTTTACGTCTCTGGTTAAGTTAATTCTGAGACAACATATGATTTTTGGTGCTACTGTAAATGGAATGGATTCCCTAATTTCTCTTTCTTCAGTCTCGTCGTTCGTGTATAGAAATGAAACTGATTTCTGAGCATTGATTTTGTATCCCACCACATTACTGAATTGCTCTATAACTTCTAGTAGTTTGGGGGTGGATTCTTTTGGGTTTTCCATATAGAGTATTATGTCATCTGTGAAGAGAGACAGTTTGACTTCTTTGCTGATTTGGATATCTTTTATCCCTTTTTGTTGTTCTTGCTGTTGCAAGGACTTCTAGTTCTAGGTTGAATAATAATGGCGAGAGTGGGCATCCTTGTTATGCTCCTGATCTTAAGGGAAAGGCTTCCAGCTTTTCCCCATTGAGAATATTTGCTGTAGGCTTTTCATAGATGTTTTTTATGAAATTGAGGAATGTACCCTCTATCCCTGCACTCTGAAGTGTTTTAATCAGGAAAAGATGCTGTATTTTGTCAAATGCTTTTTCTGCATCTATTGAGAGGTTCATATGGTTTTTGACTCTTTTCTTGTTGATATGATCTGTCACACTGATAGATTTGCGAATGTTGAACCACCCTTGCATCCCAGGTATGAATCCCACTTGGTCATGATGTATAATCCTTTTAATGTACTGTTGGATCCTATTAGCTAGGATCTCGTTGAGAATTTTGGTGTCGATATTCATCAGGGATATCGGTCTGTAATTCTCCTTTTTGATGGGGTCTTTGCCTGGTTTGGGGATCAAGGTAATACTGGCCTCATAAAATGAGTTTGGTAGTTTTCTTTCTGTTTCTATTTTTTGAAACAGCTTCAGGAGAATAGGTATTATTTCTTCTTTGAATGTTTCGTAGAATTCCCCGGGGAATCCATCAGGCCCTGGAGTCTTGTTTTTCAGGAGGTTTTTCATCACTGCTTCAATCTCGTCATAATTAATTGGTCTGTTTAAAAAATCAATTTCTTCCTGTTTCAGTCTCGGTAGTTTATAGGTTTCCAGGAAGGCATCCATTTTTCCCAGGTTGTTTAATTTATTGGCATAAAGCTGTTGATAAAAGTTTCTAATGATCCTTCCTATTTCATTGGTGTTGGTTGTGACCTCTCCCTTTTCATTCATAATTTTATTAATTTGGGTCCTTTCTCTATTCTTTTGGAAAAGTCTTGCCAGTGGCTTATCGATCTTATTTATTTTTCAAAGAACCAGCTTCTAGTTCTGTTGATCTGCTAAATTGTAGCTGAAAACTTCCCTAATCTAGCAAAGGAAACAAGCATCCGTGTCCAAGAGGCAGAGAGGACCCCTCCCAAATTCAACCACGAGAAACCTATGCCACATCACATCATAGTGCAATTTGCAAATATTAGATCCAAGGATACAGTATTGAAAGCGGCCAGGGCAAAGAAATTTCTCACATACAAAGGCAAAAATATCAGGATTATGTCAGACCTGTCTAAACAGACCTGGAATGAGAGAAAGGGTTGGGGGGGCATTTTTAAAGCTATTCCAGAGAAAAACATGCNAACAGACCTGGAATGAGAGAAAGGGTTGGGGGGGCATTTTTAAAGCTATTCCAGAGAAAAACATGCAGCCAAGGATCCTTTATCCAGCAAGGCTATCATTCAGAATTGATGGAGAGATAAGGACCTTCCAGAATTGCCAGATACTGACCAATTTTGTAACCATGAAACCAGCCCTAAGGAGATATTAAGGGGGGGTTGTATAAAAGTAAAAAGGCCCCAAGAGTGATACAGAACAGGAAGTTACAATCTATAGAAACAAAGACTTTACAGGCAACATGACATCTTTAAAATCATATCTCTCAATATTCAGTCTCAATGTAAACGGCCTACATGCTGCCATAAAACGCCACAGGGTTGCAGATTGGATAAAAAGAAATGACCCATCCATTTGCTGTCTACAAGAGACTCATTTTGAACCTAAAGATACATTCAGACTGAAAGTAAAGGGATGGAATACCATCTTTCATGCCAATGGACCTCAAAAGAAAGCTGGGGTAGCAATTTTCATATCAGACAGATTGGATTTTAAAGTAAAGACTATAGTTAAGACACAGAAGGGCACTATATTATTCTTAAAGGATGTATCCAACAAGTGGATATGACAATTATACATATCTATGCCCCCAACAGGGGAGCAGCAAGATACACAAGCCAACTCTTAACCAGAATAAAGAGACATATAGATAAAAATACGTTCATAGTAGGGGACCTCAATGTTCCACTATCAGCAATAGACAGATGACCTAAGCAGAAAATCAACAAAGAAAAAAGAGTTTTGAATGCCATACTAGACCGGATGGACCTCATAGATATATATAGAACACTATACCCCAGAACAAAAGAATACTCATTCTTTTTGAATGCACATGGAACATTCTCAAGAATAGATCATATACTGGGTCACAAAACAGGTCTCAACCATTACCAAAAGACTGAAATTATTCCCTGCATATTCTCAGACCACAGTGCTTTGAAATTGGAACTCAATCACGAGGAAAAATTTGGAAGAAACTCAAACACTTGGAGACTAAGAACCATCCTGCTCAGGAATGATTTGATAAACCAGGAAATCAAAAATCAATTTAAACAATTTATGGAGACCAACGGGAATGAAAACACCACAGTCCAGAACCTGTGGGACACTGCAAAGGCACTCCAAAGGGGAAAATACATAGCCATCCAAGCCTCACTCAAAAGAATAGAAAAATCTAAAATGCAGTTTTTATATTCTCACCTCAAAAAGCTGGAATAGGAACCAGAAGAACAGGCCTAACCCACGCACGAGAAAGCAGTTGATCAAGATTAGAGCAGAGATCAATGAATTAGAAACCAGGTGCATTCAATTTTTCAGCTTAATTCTCTTTGACTCTTAGGACTCTTCTGAAATATAACCAAGCATCTACGTTATTCACATTTATGCCTTAATCAATCTTCACTCACAATATATGAGGCTGATGTTATCATCATGTACATTTGAGGAAACTGAGGTCTGAAGAGATTGGAGCCACAAAGCATGTGGCAGAACCAATATTCAATTCCTGGTCTTTTTTTCCTGCACATTCTCTGCTCTCTCCTCCTCCATTAACCTATGCTGGTAGAAGCAGACTTACACAGAGAAGAAGAATTCATTCTGCTCTTCCTGTATTTACTAAATACAAATGATGCATAAACATTTCTTGCATCTGATCCAAGAGGAATTGTTTTTGTGTTTCTTAAAAATTGAAGGAACAGAACAGAGATCTGGAACCATGAAACCTGAGGCTCTAAACTTGGAGATGCTTGTCAGGATGAGGCAGCTGATTATCTGACACTTAATAGGATATGGAAAAACTTGCCAGTAGTGATACACTGTGGAATGAAAAGGGGAGTGCTTCATACAAATATAATTTCCCTGTCATCACTGAGAAAGGGATTCAATGAAGCAGTCTGGAAAACCCACAGTGGCAGATAATTATCCCAGAGCACAGACATCACCTTAGAAGGGATGGAATAAAATGATCAGGGTCAGTATGATACCAGAAAATAATTAAAGTTTTGACCAATAGGCCATGGTATCTCTTGGTGATTGTAACTCACATCAGATTTGTAATATTCTGACAACAGGTTCAGAAGCAAATGCTTTTATAACCTTTAGCCGTCTATCTTTACTCGGATGACTTGAACTCATTGAGAGGTTTAAGACTTGCCTAGAAAAAGCATCTCATGGAAGCTTTTATTCATGTTCAAATATAGAATTGGGACATCCAATCAATAAATATTCTCCACGTGGCCTTGGATAAAATGGTAAAGCTAACAACGATCACTACCAGAAACCTTCAGTCAATATCGTCTTTCCACAAATACTATCCTCGCTTAGGGGATGCTCTGTTCACAATCTCAGATACCCAGGGGACTCCTTTTCCCCTTTCTTCTCTCCTTTAAAATTATTAAGTCCAGTTTGCAGATTTCAAACTCATTCATGGTAATTTATGCCTGATTGCTTGTATTATTTATCTATTGCTGCATAACAGATTACCATAAACTCAGTGACCTAAAACAATACACATTTATTATCTCGTAGTTTCTGGGCATCAGGCATAAATGAGTCCTCTGCTTAGGGTCTTACAAGGCTGCAAAACAGTGTGTTTGCCACGCTGCATTCTTATTTCGGGAAAAATCTTCTAATCTCACTCAGGTTGTTGGTAGATTCATTCCCTTGAAGCCATAAGATTAAGAACTTCCTTTTTGTTGTTGTTGTTGGCTGGTTATTAATTATAAGCTGCCCCAAGCTCCTAAAAGCCACCCACAGTTTCTTGTCATGTACACTTCTCTAACATGGCTTCAGTAAGCCAGAAGGGAAAGTCTCTAGATAGCAGGTTAGCTAGCAAGACAGAATCTTAGATAAGGTAACATAGTCATGGCAGTGATATCCCTTCACCCTTGCCATATTCTCTTGGTCAGAAGAAATTCTTAAGTCCCACTCATTCTCAAGGGAAGGGAATGACACAAAGGTATGAACACTTAGGAGGCAAAGGTCACTGGGAACACCTCAGAGTCTGTCCACCACATAGAAATAATGTCTTTAAGAGATGCCTTTTCCAAATATATGTGCTTTTAAACATGAACCAAAGAATTAAAGTAAAAGAGTTATCACTTAGGACAATGGACAAAGGGCAACAAACACTTGAGGCTCAAGAGAGATTAGCAAGTCTGCCTGATTTCCGTGAAATCTAGGGCCTTCTGCTGATGACATAAACCTGTGCAGAAGGCTAGAAGCTTTATTTCATGCACATGTTTTACTGTTATGTAATCACGCTAACAAGCAATGGGATTTGGGGCGAATTGTGTAACTTTCTAATCCTTAGTTTACTGATCTGTAAAACTGGTAATAATCACACCTTCCTGGCAAGTTTGCCATCCAGATTCAATAATGCTAGAGATGAAAAGGACCTAGTGTATAGAGTTACTCCTTGCTTTTTGTGCTATGCCACTTGCTCCTGCAAATGAAATCAAACAGTTCCTTAAATTTCATTTTTTTAAAAGATTTTGAGAGAGAGAGCTCATGCAGCCATGCAGGGGGAGGGGCAGAAGGAGAGTGGGAGATTCTCAAGCAGACTCCCCGCTGAGCATGGAACCTGACATGGGGCTTAATTCATGATGCCTAGATCATGACCTGAGCCAAAACTGAGAGCTGGATGCTCAACCAACCGAGCCACCCAGGCGCCCCTAATTTAGTCTTAAGGTCACAAGCAACCAAGACGAAAGGGGAAATTATGTGTTTTAACAATATTTTTAAGGGTTTTTTTAATGTGAAAAGCAACTCTGAAAAAATATCTTTTTTTAAATTTGATATACCTAAACGTTATTTTTGCAAAATTTTCAAACATCACAGAAAGAAATTCCCTTTGTCCAGCACTCTCAGTTCTAGTTGTGATCTGAGTGGTAACTACATTTAACGATTTTTTTAAGTATAAGATTCCAGAACTTTTACTACGAAATTTTATTTTTTCTACCAATTTTGTAGATAGTTTCATGTTATATGCTTTTTTAAATATATAGATAGCATTTTACTCTACATAATTTTCTTTAACTTGCTTTTTAGCTCAGCATATATCATAGAGATATATCTAGATAAGTACATATAGTGTAATATTATTCTTTTTAGCTAATCCACAATATTTCTATATCCACCAATGCTCTATTGTGAACAGATTCTTTTTTATTTTTAGCCGTGCTTGAATGACCTTCCTTGAACATGTCTCAATATGCAGGTGTAAAAATGTTTAGTAAAAACAAAGAAAAGAGGTTGCTATAACATAAGCTAAAGACATTTTTATTTTTAATATACACAGCTAAAATGACCATACCAATTTATACTCCTCTCAGCAGAGAAATATTTCTTGTCGTTAAATAACATAATATGGGCAACGTGCCTAGTGCAGCCTTTGGCATATATTAAACTGTTCAATAAATGTTACATATTACTATTACAGTGAGCTATTTTTCTATTAGTTTGACTTGATGGAAGGATAGAATTTGAAAGAATATTTAAGACAGCTAGAGAAGTTTCACTAAATGTATGAGTGCAAATGTGAAATACAAATGAGCAATGTGACGAGTACAAACTCTATACTTCACGATTTTGCTTAGGGCCGATTCACAGTGTCCTTAGAACTCATATATGTTGAAATTATTAACATATCTAGCACAGGGATAGAACTCCATTTGTCCTCAAATTGATGAAGTCAAGTATTCCAGCCCAAAACTTCCCTCATTAGAAACTTTGATGTGAACTAAAATATTTTCAAAAAGTTTATACATGTTGAATTCTAACAGACATAAAATTTTATTTGAACCAATAAATGTGACCACATAAATTGAACCTGACTTAACATATAATGACATAACAACCTCAGCTCATTACCCAAGCATAATGAATTACTAAGATAAGATAAACTCTAAGTGATAAAACTAAATGACAAATCACAGGATTTCTCTTTCAAAGCATCAAAGAAATTTGACTCCCCTGAGCTAGATTAACAAGTTCTTAACCATTGTTTTTAGGAAATAGGAAGTGGATAGTGTTAAACAGTGCACAAGACTTTGATGTAAAATAATACCTGTGGTAGGGGCACCTGAACGGCTCAGTCGATAGAGCATGCAGCTCCCGATCTCAGGGCTGTGAGTTCAAGCCCCACATTGGGCATAGAGCTTACTTAAAAATAAATAAATAAATTAATTAATTAATTTAAGGGGTGCCTGGCTGGCTTAGTCGGTAGAGCATGCCAATTACTTAACTCATAGGGAGACTGATTTTATTTTTGCTAGCCATTTATTTTTTGTGCACTACCAGTTCTTTGTCCACTTTTCCATTTAGTGATAATATTCTTTTTCTCACCATTTATATCATATTTTCATATATTAAAGGAAGTAGGTTTTTCTTTGGTTGCATTTTTTTTCCCTAGTGAAGTTTTTGTTTGTTTTATTGGTTGCATTCTCTCTCCAGTTGGTCACTAGTCTTTTAAGTTTCTTTATCCTATTTTTCTACTGTTCAGAAAGATAAAGGAGACAAGTATATCAGTATTTTTTCCTTTTAGCTTTTTGTTTTTGTTTTTCCTTTTAGCTTTTAGAGGTTTGTTTCTCACTGAGAAAGACCCTACTCATTCCAAAAGTAAGAAATAATTTATTTTTTTTCTAGAGAATCATCTATTTCATCCAGGTTTTCAATTTATTTGCATCTATTTGAGCAAAAAAAAATCTTATAATCTGTAATTAAATTCTCATTCTTATTTCTCAGTTTGTTTTTCTGTGTTTTCTCCCGTATTTCTTGATTAAATAATGATTTTCTATCAACTGTATTTTTACCAAAAGAAATCAGTTTATGAGTTTATTTACTAATTCATTTTTTTTTCTTTTTTCCTCTTTCACTAGTTTCAGGTATTATTTCTACTTACTTCTATTTCCTTGGGTACCTTTGGTTCTTTTTTTGATTTTTTTATTTTATTTTATAACTTTCAGTTTTTCTCTTTATTTTTTCTCTTTTCTTGGGTTTCTTTTGTTGTACTTTTCCCTTCCTGAGTTTCTGGTATAAATGCTTAATTTATTTTCATTCTTCATTCTTCTACTTTTCTAACAAATTATTTTTTATTTTAATTTTTAGGTACTTGTTTCTTCTCCATTTAAGATATAACAGAAATGAATTAATTTCTGAATATATTTAACATACATTTCAACTTGAAAAAATATGTGGAAATAACTTGACCAAGCATACTGGTCATACCCATATAAAAATAAAAACAAAGAAAATCCATTACAGAGAAAAAGGAAATTTAGTAGGCTATTCTGTTATATTGATTCTACCACAACATAACATATTCAGAAACAGAATAATTGGCAGGAAAACAGAAGCGGAAATATTCTCTGGTCTTTAGTTATAGTTGCAGGCATTTAAAAAATGATTTTATAAAAATATTTAGACAATTTTAATTGTAGCATAGTGAAATAACATTTACAATCCAATGAATATAGCTGCTTGTTCTCAAAAGTAGAAGAGGAAACCAGAATTTCTAAGCTTTAATTAGCTCTTTTGTACTAACTAAAGGATGAGCCTTGGAGCTGGTAGTACTGTTTAGAAAACATAGGTCTTGGCTATGCAAAACTGATTCTGGAACTGCATAATGAGCTGAGAGCTATATTTCTCTGGAAAGGGGGTTGAGGGGTCCCCGACTAGAAATGCAAACCTAGAAAAACAAAATTTACGTGAAAAGCCCTGTGAGACAGAGTGGAGTGGAGCAAAATAATAGAAAGTTGAAGACTTCAGATTAAAGGATTTTATGAAGGTATTTACCCCAAAGATACAGACGTAGTGAAGAGAAGGGCCATATGCACCCCAATGTTCACAGCAGCTTTGTCCACAATAGCTAAATCGTGGAAGGAGCCGAGATGCCCTTACAGATGACTGGATTAAGAAGTTGTGGTCCATATATACAATGGAATATTGCTCAGCTATCAAAAAGACCGATTTCTCAACATTTGCTGCAACATGGACGGCACTGGAGGAGATAATGCTAAGTGAAATAAGTCAAGCAGAGAAAGAAAATTACCATATGGTTTCTCTCATCCCTGGAACATAAGAACTAGGAAGATCGGTAGGAGAAGAAAGGGATAAAGAAAGGGGGGGTAATCAGAAGGGGGAATGAAGCATGAGAGACTATGGACTCTAAGAAACAAACTGAGGGCTTCAGAGGGGAGGGGGGTGGGAGAATGGGATAGACTGGTGATGGGTAGTAAGGAGGGCACGTATTGCATGGTGCACTGGGTGTTATAATGTAACTAAAGAATCATCGAACTTTACATCAAAAACCAGGGATGTACTGTATGGTGATTAACATAATATAATAAAAAAATATTTAAAAAAAAAAAAAGAAAGAAAAAAGGATCTTACGAAGGGACACCTGGCTGGCTCAGTCAGTAGAGTGTGTGACTCCTGATCTTAGGGTTATGAGTTCAAACTCCATGTTGGGTGTGGAGATTATGTATAAAACAAAATTTTTAAAGACAAATAAACTCTCTTATGAAAAATTCTAGTTTGTGAGGAGTCTAAAGACTTTTATGGAAATAAATATCTAATACTAAAATGCAACATTATTTGTTTTGCTTTATTATAAATCCCTCTTTGCCAGAAACCTTCCGTGATGCTTGTCTACACACAGCATCATGTGTAGAGTTTGCAGACAGGGGCAAGAGAAAGTTAACTGAGTTCTACGAGAAAGTCAAGCTCTAGCTCCTGCCCCGTATCATTCCAGGCAGAGCAAGCTGAAGTTGATGGAAAAGACAAGGCAGCATTTGGAGAAAAGCAGACAGAGCTGAAACTGAAGAAAGGGTCTCTGGCCTTCTTTGTCTTGGGCCAGGCTTCCTGTGGCCTTGTTGGTGGAGTGCTACCAGGACAGGTTGCTAAAGTTCCTGCTAATGGGCCCTGATTCCTCCTTTGCTGACCTCCAGGCATCCTGGTCATGGTGCCCTACATTCTCAGAAACTAGACCCCCACCTACAAAACTTATTCTTCTCTAGCCTGACCCCCCTGGAAAAACCTGCCACCTCCTGCTCTACCTGGAAGAGTCAGCCCCCTCCCCACATCCCCCTCCCCATGGGCAAGATACAATCCTCTCACATCCTCAAAACCTCTTACAAGGCCCATTTCTTTAGATGTCTGGTTTTTCTCCCTTGGAGAGTGAATAAACTCTGTCTTGCTTGTTGCAAAAATAAATAAATAAATAAATAAAAGTAAGCTCTAAGAAACGGGAGATTCAGGAACTAGAGTCAGTAAGAAACCTACCTAAAGCTCAATGAAGCTGAGGGGAATATTAATATCATTTGGTCATCTGGAAATCCAGAAAGTGTTTCATGAAAAGACCAAGATTTACAGAAATTCTGGGTAACAAAAGGAGATATATTGACATTCACCAGAAAACCCAACAAATAGAGCAGTCTGAGAAACTCTATTGGAAAAAGGGAGAGAAGCTCAAAAAGGAAATTTTCCCTGGAAAAGTCATGCCCTAACCTCAAATCAAAGCCAGCGAAGGCTGAAAAATGCAGTGAGCAGGGGTGCCTGGGTAGCTCAGTCACTTAATCATCCAACTCTTGGTTTCAGCTCAGGTCATGATCTCAGGATCCTGGGATCAAGCCCCACATGGGGCTCTGTGCTCAGCACAGAGTCTGTTTGTCCCTCTCCCTCTGCTCTCCCCCACCACTCTCTCACACTCTATTGCTAAAATAAATAATAAATAAATACAATCTTGAAAGAAAAGGAAAGAAAGAAAAAAGAAAGAGAGAGAGAGAAAGAAAGAAAGAAAGAAAGAAAGAAAGAAAGAAAGAAAGAAAGAAAGAAAGAAAAAAAGGCAGAGAGCCATGAGGCAGGTTCTGGTATAATTATTTAAAGACCATGGAAATGGCTACCTGAGGTTCCTCTCAGAGTACCTGCCCTCACGTTAAATCTCAAATAGTCTTCTCTGTTTAAAGCAGAAAAGACCCAGCATGAGCTTTGGTTTCAGAGAGAAAAAGAGGGGTTTCTCAAATAACTTTTCGACTGTGTTCCCAAGACAAATGCTATGTGGACCTGCCATACTCAGTCTTCATTCAGCCTCTCTCTGCATGACCACACAAGCCAGAGTCTTAAAATCAGAATCTGTATTCACTACCAGTAGATTACAGACTTTTTTTTTCTCACGCCGAGGACATGCAATACTGATCAAACTAATCTTTTAATCATAAATGTGAAAAGCTATGCAATAAGCACTGAATAGACTAAACAATCAGAACTAACCACTGAACAAAACAGTTGTTGCAGGAATCAAAAGAGAGGCTCAAATTAATTATAATTAGCATCCTCTGAGAGAGTCAGAAAGATTTCACACTTATTAAAAATTAACTGATCACTACTGCAAGAGCAACAATAATCTTTAGCAATTAAAATCAATGTAATGGGTAGGGGGTGTGTTGTAGGCAAACTTTAAGAGGGCTCTCAGTGATCCCTACCTTCTGATATTCATGCCCTGGAGTAATTCCTTACCTTTGTGTATGGGCTGGACCTAGTGATTCTCTTCTAACAAATGGAATATGGCATAATTTGATGGATAGCACTTCAAAGAACAAGTCATAAAGAGATCAAGTCATAAAGAGATCAAGTTATAAAGAGATCAAGTTATAAAGAGCAAGCTTCCATCTTGCTCTTCTTTTGTTCTCTTGCTTGCTCACTTAGATGGAAGTCAGCTGCCATGTGGTGTGCTGCCCTAAGAAGAAGCCCCCAGAGCAAGGAACTAAGGGAGTCCTCCAGATAACAGTTAGTATGGAACTGAGTCCGTCCCTTTGTCCAACAGCCCTTTAAAACTGAATTTTGTGAACAACCACATGAGTGAGCTTGAAAGTAGATATTCCTTCAACTGAGCCATAAAATAAGGCTTCACTCTGGATAACATCTTGACTGCAGTTTTATGAGAGACCTTGAAGCACAAGAACCCAGTTAAGCCATGTCTAGATTCCAGACACACAGAAACTATGGGATAATATGTGTTTGCGTCCTTAAGCTCCTAGATTTTAGAGCAATCAATTATGAAGCAAATGGTAAGACACAGAGGTGGATAGGAGATGAAGACAGGCAGTTGGGAACTTGATTGAACGTGAAATAGTAGAATGACTTCTGCTGACAATCAGGTTAGTGAAACAAAAGTCAAGATAAGGAATTTGCTCAAAATACAGAAGAAAAATAACAAAATTATATATACATAAAGATATATAATAATTATATGTAATATAATAATATATTAAATTAAAGTATATGAAATTACATATATATACATATATATATGTAAGAGATGTGGTACATAAATGTAAGAAGTAAGTGGATAGGAACTAGTCAAAGAAATATTAAGAAAATATAATTTTTAAAATCCCTAATCTGGGGGCGCCCGGGTGGCACAGCGGTTAAGCGTCTGCGTTCGGCTCAGGGCGTGATCCCGGCGTTACAGGATCGAGCCCCATATCAGGCTCCTCCTCAATTGAGCCTGCTTCTTCCTCTCCCACTTCTCCTGCTTGTGTTCCCTCTCTCGCTGGCTGTCTCTATCTCTGTCGAATAAATAAATAAAATCTTTAAATAAATAAACAAATAAAAAATAAAAAAAATAAAAATAAAATTCCTAATCCGAAGAAAGATTTGATTCCTCATACGGGAAGAGTGAATGGTACTTAAATTATTATCAAAAAGAAACCTAGTAACATTGTGGTGAAATTCATTAATGCTCAAGAACAAATAGAGAATTTCATAAGCTAGCAGAGAGAAAGACAGAGAAAAATAAACATTTCCAGTATTTTAGAAAACATTCAAAGATGCCTACAAAGTGTTCAAGGAAAATATTTTAAACTCATCCAAATTATACTCAAATATAAAAGCAAAAGAAAATACATTTTCAGAAATTCAAGAAATCAGGAAGCTTAAAACTAATTCCTTCTCTTTGATTCATTATTAAAGTATGCTCTCCAGCAAAACAAATACTAAATCCAAAAAGAAGACACAAGAACATATTAATAGTAAAACATAATTAGCTTTAAATTATATGGATAATTCATTTATGAAACTCATAAAATGAAAGCAACTTCAGTTTAAAATGGCAGATATCTTTCATTTCTCTAGAGAACTCACATTTTTTAGTTTAAATAAAATAAAAAGAAATTCTGATAAACATGTTTACATTTAATACAAAATAGAATGGTCCTGTTTGTTCCACAACATACGCAATGTGACACTATCTTATTAAAAACAAATAAACAAACAAAAAAACAAGACAAAGTTCAACCATAAGTGCTGAAGAAGTTAATAAGCTTCCATTAAGGTCCCACTGCTGTAGCAGACAGTGGTATTTAGAACCACAGTGGTGCCCAGTGATGCAGCCTTCTCAGCACTGTTTAGATTAGCTCTTCTTATGAGGTTTTCCACTGGTCAATCTCTTCTATCAATCGTGGTTCAGAAGGTGGCAAGGAAACCTGTAGGATCAGTTTTTGTTGCTATTGGCTTATCATGCAGTCCAAGTTAGATGTGAATTTGAACTGGTTTCCATGTACAAGAAGAAAGCTAGTTTGTCCTTGTCTTTGAAATCAGAGTTGGAGATATAATTTAGGCTGTGTTAGACAGCCTTATCATTCAAATTATTTTCTTATCTTCTATAGCGAGGAATCTTTCTCAGGGTAAATTATAAATCTCTGTTCTACTGACCTCGGGCTTGGCTATGTCACTTTTTATGGCCAATGGAATTGGGGTGGAAGTGAAGTAGCAAATATCATTTCTGAGTAGATGCTCTAAGACCTAGTGCATGGTCCACCACGTACCTTTATCTCTCTACTCAAAGACCAGTGAGATCCCAGATAGGGCTGCACCTTCATCCCGGATCCCAGTGAGTGGCTGAAACTCAGTCTACCCAAGCTGGTCATGTTGCGTGAGTGAGTGATAAACTTTTGTTATTACAAGTCACTGAAGTTTTAGGGTCATTTGTTTAATTTCATAACGCACGCAAAGTAGTCTGATGTCAGCAAGAATGTGATCATAAATCCACAGGGGTGTATGAAGACCCCAGAGAGAGTATAAAGGGAGAAGAAAAAGGACCAGCACAGGACCCCGAAAAGCTCCAGTATCTAAGAAGTGGAAAGAACAAAGAGAATTAGGGAATGTGGCTGAGAAGAAGCAGTCAGAAGTTGAAGAAAGACAAGGAGGGTGTGCTATCACAAAATCCAAAGTAGGAAAGTTATAAGATGGAGTTGTTGAGAAATGAGTTAAATGTTGCTGAGAGGTGTTTTGGGGTGAGAACTGGAGAAGCAATTGGATCCGTTAGCTACAAAGAGACTGCTGATATTGAGTGGAGCTCTGGGAGCAGCAGTCAAATGTAGAGACTATGGAGACTGGAGTAGGTAAGGAAGTGGAGATAGTGGGAAAGAAAGATGGATAAATAGTTGGAGAGAAAGGTATGGATTAAGAATGGGATTTTATAAAAGGGGAGACTGCTACTGGGAACGACCTTGGAAAAGGGAAGTTTTGAAAAATAGAGGGAGAGGTAATTTATGGAGGAATGAAATGGGGGTAGGGATGCAGGAATAGGCAATGGCCAAATTATGAAAAAGGGAAACTCATCCACCCTGACAGGGGAGAAAGGAGAGATTTGGGGCAGGAAGGATGGTTGAGATGTTGAAGAATTTCTACATGGCAGTTTCTGTGAAATAGAGAGCAAAGTAATCTTTTTGGAGAGAGAGAGGCTGTGATGGTATAGTGGAATCGAGGAAGAGAGAAGATTTGAAAGAGCTGTGTAAAACTTTCAAGAAACAGAGGTTTGAAGAAATGGTAATGTCACAGAGATTGGGGTAGGAAAACAATCTGGTTCCCCAGACTGCATGCACAAGTTATTCATCTTCCCACTCTCACTCATAAATACTGACTACAGAGACACTTTACAGCTTCATACCAATGACAGTCTTGGGTAATGGTGGAGGCAAAACAATCCCTTATAGCCAGAATTCTTCAACTTTGAGGAAAACTCACTTTTCATTTCCATATGTATCATTAAGTTTGCTTTTGGCTACAAGCCCGAACTCAACTGGCTTAAAACGTGTAGTAAATTTATTATCTCACACAAAAATAAGTAATGGATGTAAATTTTAAAAATCCTTAACAATATATTAGCACATAGAAGTCAGCAATGCATGAAAGATTTAGACTCTATGACCCAATTTGGTTCATTACAAGGATGCATGGCTGATTCAACACTGAAAATCAGTATAGTGAACCAAAACAGGCTAAATAAAAAAAATTACATTGTCACATCAAGCAGTGTGGAAAAAGCATTTGCCAAACTTCAACACCCATTCATGATTTAAAAAAAAAAAAGCTCTCAGAAAAATATAAAGAACTTTCTCAACTTGATAAAGAGCAGCTACAAAAACACCTACAGCTAACATTACACTTAATGATGAAAGACTGAATGCTTTCTCCCTAAAATTAGAAAGAAGGCAATGGTCCCCTCTCTCATCATTCTTATTCAACATAGAACTACAGTTCACTCCAGTGCAATAAAGCAAGAAAAAGAAATAGAAGGCATATAGACTGGAAAAGAAGAAATAAAACTGATTGCAGATCACACAACTGTCTACAGAGAATAGTGCTCACAAAGGAACTTAAATAACTTTTTGATGACAACACTTTCTATGACATTCCTCCCAACATATTTCTACCCTGACAAAAGGATGACAAAATTCACCCCAGGTTTAGAACCCTAGAAGGTTTAGGTGAAAGAAGAAATTCAAGTTTGACACATATCCTTAGAAAAACAGATACAGACTGTAAGTCCATGATAAAGTCATTGTCCCACTGATCTGATCCAACAACTTTCTCCCTCTGGACATCTTATTACTTGGTCTAGCAACTGCTTGTGATGTGTAGGTCATTTGCAATGAAATCTTCATTACTTATAGCTAAAAGCATCCTTGGTGATCCTTTCACTCATCATTCATTCCTTCTTCCATACTGTCCTTAAAGTGACACCTCCTTCTGCCATACACACATACTCAGAGTGCTACAGTCACATATGCAGTCACGTAGTCACTTATACAGTCACATACAACTGAGGCCAATGTCACAAAGTGTTTATTTTTAAAAAGGCATCAACACACAAGGAAAAGGGAATGGAAGCAAGGGCATCTCTATATTGGAGATTTAAACAAAATTTTTACAGACCAAAAGCAAATGGAGGAGTTAAAAGTAATGTACACTTGCAGAGAAAGCCATAGACCAGAGTGCTTGCTGTGGAGGACATGCAAAGAGAAAAACTTACTACAGTAGCCCTGTGAAATCTTGTATTTTAGTATTCAGAAGTTCTATGTAAAAGAAGGCTGAAATCATGAGAACTCATTTAAAAGTTGGTATATAACACAGTCTAACCCTCTCATTCCATCCAGCTATTACTCTAGTTCCCTTTAGGTATAAAATCAGAGGTTTCTTTTCAGGAGAAATTGACTAGCAATGACCCAGGGCTCTAAGAAAATCTGAAAATCTGAGATTAAGTAAAAGTCTATTTAATATGCAGTTTGATTTTAACTTCTCTATTATGTACAAACTGGGCATTTATAGCCAAGATGTAGATCAATTATTGATTTTTTCCCTCCCCACTTGAATAACTCCAGGAAAAAAACAAACTAATAACATAGCATCATGGCATTTGGAAATTCTCCAGAAAAAGGGACAACTTCCAGTTTCACGTCCTCAAGTTGAGCCCACCAGTAGAAAAATCCCAGCCATGTGCATAGAGTTTCCAATTAATTTTTAAAATGTGTGCTCTTAGACATGAATTTTTCTGTTAAAAATAAAGTTATCAATCTAGGGAAAGATGGAAAATTTCTTAACTTGATATTTACCAGAATTCTACAAAAAAACATTAAATACTTTTGGGGCACATCCCAGTCAAACCACTAAAAAAGAAGAATGGATTTGTAATATTGAGATGGAAAGGATTTAACTCATATTTGCAAATGACATGATATTTTTCGTGTAAATTTCCAAATGGTCAGATAAACTGCTATTAAAAATATAGAGGATGTAGGGGCACCTGGGTGGCTCAGTCAGTTAAGCATCTGACTGTTGGTTTCAGCTCAGGTCATGACCTCAGGATCCTGCGGGCTCTGTGCTCAGCACAGGGTCTGCTTTTCCCTCCCCCTCTGCTCCTCTCCCTGCTTGCTCTCTCTTTCTCTCTCAAAAAAAAAAAATGAATAAAATCTTTAAAAAATATAGCGAGAATGCAGTAAAGTAGTTGGGTTAAAAAATAATAAGCAAAAGTAAACTGATTTTTACTAGGCGTAATCAAGTACATAACAAAAAAATTAGCTCTACCTATTGCCATATCAACTATTAAAGATAACAGCAACATCAATCTAAGAATAAACAAAGAAGAGTGCTAGAGAGTATGGCTGATAGAGTTGATATTTGTTTGAGAAGGACGAACAAGGTATGAGTGAAATTCTAAAGGACTGGGAAGGGAACTGACCAGGGAAATATTTTATGATTGTGTAGAAGCATCCATAGCCCACTTGGCATTTGTGGTCATAAATCTAAAATGAGATCCATCCACACGATTTACTATTTTTAAACAGCCATGTATATTTGCATTGGCACAGGTGCAGAGTTGGCAGAGAGTTGGATTTACTAGAGTTGTGATTTTGTCAAGTGAGTTTTAAAATTGAAAGAAAGGACAATGGAGTATAGAGCATATTCAAGCAAATGAATAAAATGGTTGGCCACAGAACTGAAGATGTATTTAGAGAATAAAGGACATTAAAAAAATACATTAGAGGACAGAGAAGAAGTGGCAAGATAGATTTGAGGTTTCCTTTGAGCGCAGGGATTGTTGAAATTGGGGTAATAGAAGAGTGAGTGGAGAGGTGAGGTTGTGCACAAAACTGAAATTATGAGTCAGCTGAAATTGAGAAATGACAAAACCTGAGTGTGACCCAGGTACAGTAGTAGACAAGATAATCAGAACACAGAAAAATCAAGTAACTGAGAAGTACTGGTTTTGCAAATGTCATCCACATATATCCTGAAATTAGTAAAAAATCAGATATACAAACTACTGGGGAGAAGTTAAATTATGGACTTGGGGGGGACAAAGGGTAGGTAAATTGTATCAATAATCAGGCATAATGGGTAACAATCTAAAACATTTGAGATTTTAAGTGGAAGGTTTTTAAGGAAGAAAGAGGGAAAAGGCTCTGGAAATCCCAAGAATAACCCTGAAGATATCTAGGCTTACTGATAAAAGGGATAGAAATAAAATAGATGGAAACAAACAACTGTTGGTTAGGAGGGCTGCAGGGAGAGCAATACCCCAAAGGAGATCAGATTTAGTTGGAGCAAGAAGGGAAAGGGAACACTCAAGGAAGAGATGGAAGACATAGAGTATTTCATGGATGAATAACAAGTGAGTTCCATTAGTCTCAATGTGGAGATTTGAAGAGCTTCATGCTCCCCCTTAACCAGGATGATGGAACAGAGTTCTCCTGGGGGAAACCAGGTGTTAATTATTGATCCTAGTCAATGGAGGACTGAAGTGAAGGTGTGCTGAGGTATCAGATTTGGAAGCACACTCTTGAGCAAGCATGGTACAGGGCTTATTAAATGCCCAGGACCCCTGCTTGAGATCTGCACGTGGAATTGAGGATTTCTGGTACCTGGGAATGCCCTGACTCCCACTAAGAAATCTGATTAGGAGATTCTGGTACCTAAAATTTGGTCAAATGACCTAAGCACAGCCTTTCAGACACTCTCACCAGGGCCTTTGAATAGTGGAGTAGTGACACAAAGGCTCAGGGTCACATGGAATTCATCCACAAAATCTCAAGCATGGCTATCAGTGTTCAGGGAAATCAATTTTGATAGGGCAATACATGACCACTGGTGACAGTTCCTGTCATAGTTTTAAAACAGATGTTGGAATTTCACTGTGTTTGACCTCCCTTGATTCCCACTTAAGTTGCATTCACCAAACTTCCAATATGAACATTGCCTTCCAACTCTTCTTATAAGTTCCTTTTCTGCTTAAATAAATCAAACCAAGCTTCTGATATTTTGCAGTCAAGAATGCAACTTGGACATGAACGAGATCTAGCTGGCTTCCAAGCGTGTGTTTTCATTGAAGAACCACACTCTGGTCCTTTCCACAAAGAAAGACAGTGTATATTCTTATTTCTAGAACTCTTGGGGCTTTCCCATGGGTGCTCCTGACAGAGTCTACTGATCATCTGACATTCTCTTCCACCCCAAGCACCAATTACACCATTCATGTTCAGCAGCTATTTCTTAAAAGTAGTAATTCTTGGATGCAATCATGTCTATNTGGTCCTTTCCACAAAGAAAGACAGTGTATATTCTTATTTCTAGAACTCTTGGGGCTTTCCCATGGCAGTGCCCCTGACAGAGTCTACTGATCATCTGACATTCTCTTCCACCCCAAGCACCAATTACACCATTCATGTTCAGAAGCTATTTCTTAAAAGTAGTAATTCTTGGATGCAATCATGTCTATAAAAAAACAGCATTCAGTGAAAGCTTCACATAACATAAGCATTTATTCAATGCTTCACATAATGTAAGTGTTCATTCAATGCTGCTAACAAACAAGCCTNCATGATTTGGCTATTGTGGACAATGCAGCTATGAACATTGGGGTGCATATGGCCCTTCTCTTTACTACATCTGTACGTGACATTTANAGCTATTTCTTAAAAGTAGTAATTCTTGGATGCAATCATGTCTATAAAAAAACAGCATTCAGTGAAAGCTTCACATAACATAAGCATTTATTCAATGCTTCACATAATGTAAGTGTTCATTCAATGCTGCTAACAAACAAGCCTGCTGGTCCTTACACCTGAGAAGTCAGCCTTAGACTTTTTCAAAATAAGAACATTACATGCACCAATATTTTGATGCACATGTGACATTTCNTGGGGTGCATATGGCCCTTCTCTTTACTACATCTGTACGTGACATTTATGACTTCAAATTAAATCATCAAATGGTTCACCAAACTTGAATCTTGTGGTTTTTCAATTGGTTAGCACAATCTGTTATCCCAAATTAAATTTCTAAAGGAGTATGTCTTTGAATATTATATACTTTGTAGCTGACAGGGACACTACCTAATTAGCTATTTATATGCAAAGCAGAGGAAAGGATAATTAGAGATATGGATTATACAAAAGCAATCACACTGACAGAGAGGGCAAAAGAAACTGTGAACATATTGAATCAAATTTGTATATACGTTTCTACAGTTTATTATGTTTCATTTGCATTGTATTACATTTATGCATCATTTAACATGTTATAAATGAAGTAATATCCGAATTCACTGATTGATAAACTAAATACAAATCTTACAACTTAAACTATCTGTTGGACTACAAGTACAACAAGCTTTAGTGGATGAAAAGGAATAAAGTCCTATTTGGAAAATGCTTTCCTTAGCTCCAACCTCTAGTGCTCTTTTCTCTAGAAAAATGGCAGGGGGTGGGGAGGAGATCAACATATTTAGCTTTATATCACTAACAGCCTAGTCAAAGTACCTGTCAAAAAAAAAAATCTAGTTCATAGAATCTGTTCTAATTATCTTTCATTGAATAGCAAACCAACCAAAATCTTTTTGCAGTAAAAAGACAAATATTTTATTATGCTCACAATTTTGCAGGTCAGGAATTTGAGAAGGACATAGAGAAGATATCTTGTTTCTCCTCCAAGATAACTGGGACCTGGGCTGGGATGACGTAGGTAGTTGGACTACCCTAGGAGAGTTTCACTAGAGCCATGTGTCTGAGGCTTCAGTTTTGACTATCAACTGGTTTCTTTAGCTCTTCATGTTGTGCCTGCTGGAGATGGAATGTGTAAAATGGCTTCCTCACTCCTGTGTCTTGTACATAGGCTAGGATGGTCAGAAGAGTGGGAATTGGATGGGGATCTCTCTTTTTATCATGCATCCTCTCCCATGGCTAACTTGGGCTTTCTCGCAGCATGATAATCTTCGGGTAAGTCTTATACAGTGGCTCACCTTTCCAGGAGCAAACGTTACCCAGAGACATGAGGATGAGGAAGTTGTCAGTCTTTTAACGCCTGACTACGAAAGCAGCGTGGCAACAATTCCACCATATTTTATGGGTCAAAGTACGCCAAGATTCAAGGAAAGGGGACATAGATTCCACCCGATAAGAAGAGTGACAATGAATGTATGGCCATCTTTAATCTGCTAAAGAAGCTTGTATGCACTGTGATGATTATCCGGAACCTGGAAGCTCTTAGCATGATTTTGAGACATGACTTCACACAGGCTTTCACTTACATGGCAGCTCCCTTTCCCACAACGTGTCAGAAATGCAGTTCCAGGCAATCAAGCGTTTGGGCACAGGTTATTTTTTAAAATTTCTTCTACAGTTAGTCTCCAGAATTTCATGTTTGAGCTCCCAGTTTGGCAGTGAGTTCAGCTTGGATCATATTTATCTCAAATGCCTCCTAAACCCTATTCAAATGATGGTAAAGAAGTTCAAAGGGGAATACATTCATAAACATAGAGATAAGGGAAGAAAATCATTAGAGAAGCAGATAAGTTGAGGCACTTTTGAGATATGGACAATGTGTGACGTCTTATTGACAGACAAACTGAACAGAAATAGAATCAGCAGGCAGTATACTAAAGGAACAGTGCTCATGGGGCCTGCAGAAGGCCTCAAGGCTCACAGAAAGAAATTAAGGAAAGTAGGTATAAAGAATGAGCCTGAATGATGATACCCCTTTATTCCTACAGGTATAGGTGTACTATATGCTCCCAGGATGAACTAAGAACTGCTCTTTAAAGATGAATGATTTATCTAGCAACATGAAGACTCTGTGCAATAAAGGATTAAACTTGCCCAAAGAAAAGTTTGGATCTTTGTCCCCTGCCCCTGGAGGTAACGTCTAAACCCTTGTTATCCTGCCTGATTAAAGTACCTTCATGTATCTGAAGGCTTTAGGCCACACCAGATAGTCTTTAGTAATAATATGATTTATGATGGGGGCCTTGGGCCACACAGTATTAACTTAAACCCTGGAGGCACTGGAGCCTAGGTTCTGCCACATCACTGGTATGTGACCGACTCCCTATAAGAAACCCCAAGGCTCAGATGAGCTTCTTGGCTTCACTCCCTGCATACTGTCACACATAGTCACTGGGAGAAATGAGTACTGTCTACTTGAATCCACTGGGAGAGAAAAAGTATAAGCTCCATACCTGGTCTCTCATGGACTCTGCCCTAGATACCGTTTCCCATTGCTGATTTCAATCTGTATTCTTTCACTATAATAAACTACAACTAAGAGTTTAACCCCACTTTGCTGAGTTCTGTAAGTCCTAGCAAATCACTGAATCTAAGAGTAGACTTGGGGACCTCCTGAATTCATGGTTTGTATTAGGAGAATTGGTCCTCAGAGTGTGGCCCTCCTCATTTTAGCACCTGAGTAGATACTCATACTGTTTGCCTTCTCCTAATCTATTTTTGAAATGAAATTAACCCAGACAAAGAGAGTTCATAATAATTCCTCCTACTCAGGGAAGAGTTTATGACTGACAAATCAAGAAATAAAGGAATTTACAAATAGAGTGATACAAATAACTTCTAGAAGAACCAACAGAAATGGCCAGAAGTAATGACCCTTGTGGAATGGAATGAAAGTTATGAATGTAGAAAAGTTTTTACCCTACTACATTTTTAAAATATAATTTCTATGGACATAGATTTTCTAATATTTAGTAGAGCATGTGGCCATCCAAAATAGAAAACTTTTCAGTTTCCCTTGCATTGAGATATGGTCCAGTTGCTAGGTTCTGGTCAAGGAGATACGCCTAGAAATGCGTAACAATCTACAGAAACCTTATTAAGAAGCATCTGGTGAAGGCACCTGGGTATCTCAGTGGGTTGAGTGTCAGACTCTTGATTTCAGCTCAGGTCATGATCTTGGGGTCTGGGATTGAGCCCCATATTGGGCTCCATGCTGATCATGGAGCCTGCTTAAGATTCTCTCTCCTCCTCTGCCCCTCCCCCCACCATGTGCATGCTCTCTAAAATAATTTTTTTTAATTAAAAAAAAAAAGAAGTATCTGGTGAGTACTTTATGCTCCTTTTACTGTATGTTTCCTGCTGCCAGAAACATGGATGCTGCCTTGGAACATAAGAACGAAAGCCATACTCTAGAGACAACAGATGCAGGAAGTAGCCAGGGTCTTTGAGAACTCAGTGGAGCAGAGCCTGCAGATAAGCCCCACACTGGATAGCTCCAAACTTGTACATGACAGAGAAATAAGCTCTCATCTTTGGTCTAAATTAGAGTTATCTTGAGGGGCTCTTGGGTGGCTCAATTGGTTAAGCGTCTGCCTTTGGCTTAGGTCATGGTCCCGGGGCCCTGGGATCAAGCCCCACAAAGGGCTCCCTGCTCAGCGGGGAGTTTGCTTCTCCCTCTCCTTCTGCCCCTTCCCCTGCTCATGGTGTCTCTCTCTTTCTCTCAAATAAGTAAATAAAATCTTTTTTAAAAAGTTATTTTGAGTTTTCTGCATATTCATTTAAAATTAATTTTAATAAACATTCATTACTTTTATTAAAAACAAATTCATGCTCTGCCATTCACTTTACATCCTTTCCATCTTCTCTAACTCCATGCTTCCTCTCTTCTTTTTCTTTTACATAACTATATATTTTTTATTTTCAGTGTTTTCATAATAAGGTCTTGGATGAAGGACAATGGTTGTTTTGATTAAATAGTTTCATCATTTGGAAAGAGCTCCTAGGTTATCTTCCTGTGCCTCCTTGTTGAATAAAGCAAGGTGAATATGCCTCCTTCTAGCACATCATCAGTGTACTTAAGCACCAATATTTTGGCTCCTTTGAGAGGAAAAGGGCTGCAAGATGTTATTACTGTCAGTAAATCCCTTAAGTTATTAGTGCAATGAAAATGGAATTTCAGACAACCAGCCAACATTAATAAAGCATTCCTTTTAGTCTTGCCGATGTGCATAAGAACTTCCATTCCTTCCCAGGTTTACGTAATTATTATTATTTTTACTTCCTTGATATCATTAGCTAAAAGTATAATGTAAATGCAAAGTGTTTTCACAGAAAGAGTCAAATGGGATGCTGAGAGAGCCTGACAACACCAGGGAGGAACACGACCAGATGTTTGTCATGCACATTTCTAATGCGATGTCCTGGTTTGAGACAAATGTTATAGGGGGGCGGAGAGGGGACCACCAAAAACCTACATATTTTTCACATTAACCAAGACAAAAAAACGCTTTAATCTCTAGCTACCTTTGCTCCCATGGTGAAATTATTTCATCCAACTTCATTTCTGCAATTCCCAGCACAAATAAAATGCCTGTGCCCCTAAGCCAATTGAGTAACCACTGACATGCTGATTAAGCATTACTGATTAACTGTACAATAAGTCATTTAAATTGCTGGTGCACAGATGGGCAGCATTTATTTAATTGTTTCATAACCTGCACTCTAAAGGGAACTTGCTAATGCACCTACCATTGAGAAACAATACTGCTGTTTCAGGGAAATATGAGCTGTCTTACCTTTTACATACTCGGTCATCATTTGGGTAAACTTGTAAAACTCCTTTTTCCCTCTCAGCAGCTATCACACGCACTGTCATCTGAGGCAGCAGAACCCTCTGTCATGCCGAGGCTCAGAAAAAGAGCTCACCTGGGCATTACAGTTTGAAAATGTCCTCCCTGTTATTTTGTTTTGACCCTTTCGAATTTTTGCTTTATATTTGCATTTGTTTGTCCATCGGAGAGTCTCAACGGGAGCTATTATGTATCATGTATTGGCCAAACATACTTTAGGAAATATTAAGACACTCTTTGCAACCAGTTGAAGAAGTAGTTATGATAGCATGTGTCAGCTTTCAGCTCTCAGGCTTCCCTTCAGATTCAACCAGAGTTAACAACTTGAATAAGGACCCTTCACTCTTCCTTTCCTATCTGACAAAAAACAATGACTTAGAACCCATCTCAGCAATCACTGAAATTGAAATTCAACACATATTTCTTGAGCACCTAACAGGTAGTGTGTTAGGATGTAAATTTTCCCTCTGACACTATCTCTGCAATGTTGGCAAGTACTTTACTCTCCATTTAAATGGGAATAATAATAATAATAATAATAATAATAATAATAATAAAGCAGAGCAGAATATACTGCCCCAAAATATTCCTCAAAAATTCAACGGAGTAAATTTGAAGATCTAATTGGCTTTATTCAATGATTCAGGCAGCATCCCTTCTAGTAAATAGACAGGTGCTCTGAATAGTCACAAAAAATGGAAGGTTTTTATAAGCAGAAGGAAGGCGAGGCAAGGGAGTTATTAGCAAAAAAAAAAAAAAAAAAAAGGAAAGGATCATTTCAACCCAGGTCATCTCCTTTTGGCAGAAGGGAACAGCAGGGGCCTTATTATGCAGATTACCTCAGTAGCGTGCATCAGGAAATTTCAGATTGACTGTTTAAAGGTCACATTTCTGGGAGAGGTTGAAATTGCAATTAAGTGTTGGTTTGCTGTCATGGGGGCAAGTGACTGCGTTCTAGGACTGTTGTTTCTTTTCTAACAAGCATAAGGATTATTTTATGCTGATTATTCTTAAGAAACAGCAAACAAGGGAGAAGTTCTGAAAACCAGGAAGTTACCTTTTTATAACATAGAGAAACATTACATGTGTAAGGGAATCTCCATCTGTAAGCATGTAGTGTCTCCCCATCTGCACTAGGAAGAGAATGACTAAATTTCTAGAAACCCATAGGGAGGAAGCAACAACTTTAATCTGCATAACAACCTTACCCTTGTTTGGTGTGCTTTTCCTGGTAACCTCTCATAACTAACCTTCTACCACATCCCCAACATCTTTTGTCTTTAGATACAGATGTTTTTTAAGGTGATGGCTTGGGCTTTTTCAGAGTTACTCAGTTTTCCTGGTTCTCTCCCATGTATACAGGAGAAGCATATATGTTTAGTAACATGTATGTTAAACATGTATGTTTCTCCTATTAATCTGTCTTTTAACTATCGGGGATGTCTCAGTCAAGAACCTAGAACAATAGAGAAAAAAATATTTTTCCTCCTCTACACCTGTTATGGGCTGAATTGTGTTCTTCAAAAAAGATCTGTTGAAGCCCTAGGCCCCAGTACCTCCAAATATGACCTTATTTGGAAACAGGGCCCTTACAAAGATAATCAAGTTAAAATTAGATTGTTCATATGGGCTAGTCCTCGTTACTGTTCTGCAACTTGTAATTTTAATGTATTACCAGCTAATTTATAACCTGACCTTTACTGCTCACCAGCTGGTAGTCACTAACCTTTGTCTTACATTTTTCGTGAAGCTCTTCTTTCTGGCTTACCTCTTAAGTCAGGCAAATTAAACCCAAAACCACCCCACAGGTGATAGCAGCTGCCCTGACAAGACCTCCAGCCTGCCCAGACCACCCAGACTGAGTTAAACCTGACTCATGCCTGTGCAGATGGACCATGGAGTGGCCTCTGGAATGACCTACATTACCTTCACCTCATTATAATACTAAAATCTCTACCTAAGGAGGAGCCTTGGCCTCATTTGCATAACGTACAATGTATGGATAGGCATGTTTCCTTAAAGTGAATGCACTATTTTATGCCCACCCCTGCATACGTATGATGGGAAGGCTCCCTTCTCTAAATGTTCATCTTAACCCTAAACAAAGGTACCCATTCACCCTCTCTCAGGGAGTCAAGGCATGGGAAGCTATTTCTTATGATCTCCTTATTTGCTGCAAATAAAGTTTCCTTTGTGTGACCACTCCACCTGGTGTATCTATGACTCATAAAGGAGTGACCTTATGTGGGTTCAGTTACAAATTCAGTATGTGTTGAATATCTTTTGGGGACTGAATGAATTTATTTTAATATCTACCTTATATGGTTACATTTAGGATTATGTGATAATGCATATAAAAGTTTTAAGATACAGTCTAAGCATATACTAAACATTCAAAAAATACATATTAGTTATTTTTATTGTTATAAAATGGAGGGCAAAATTTTAAAAGGATAGTACCAAAAGTTGCTTTGTGATGATGGAATATTTCTGTATTTTGATTGTGGTGACTGTATGATTAATTATATGTGCTGGCTTGGTTAGACTCAGATATTTGATCAAACATTATTCCATATGTTTCTGTAGGGATGTTTTTGGCTGAGATTAACATTTAGTATGGACTTTGAGTAAAGCAGATTCCCCTTGACAATGTGAGTGGACCTCATGCAATCAGCTGAAGGCCTGAATAGAACAAAGAACTGACCTCCCCACGCAGGAGAGAATTCTGCCATCAGAGAGATGGTCTTTGGACTTGAATTGTAACATGAACTTGAACATGTAACTCTTCCCTGGGTCTCCATAATCACATGAGCCAACTCCTTAAAATACATCTTTCCACACATACACACACTATTGGTTCTGTTTCTCTGGAGAACCCTGACTACTAATCTGCGTATGTGATAATGTTTCATAGAATTATACATCAAAAAAAGAAAAAAATATATCTGAGTGATTGTCAGAACTGGTGAAATTTGTATAAGGTTCTTAGTTAATAGTTTTGTACCACGTGTATTTCTTGGTTTTGATAATGCACTATGGTCATATAAGATGTTATCATTGGGAAAGCTGTAGGAAGGATACATGGGAACTTTTTGTACGATTTCTTCTACATTTTATGAGTCTATAATTATTTCAAAATTAAAATTTAAAAAATACATAAATGTGGTCATGCCGTGGTCATAGACCTGTTTCAAAGTCACCTGTCAGTATAGAGACCAGGGGCACACACAACAGAAAACATGAGTAAGTTTGGAGGATCAAAGAACAGAGAAAACCTTGCCTAACCTCTCAGGAAGAACCTAAAAATATGGAAAGCTGGCCTAATCCCTACCATTGGTAATTTATTAAATAACATCTATTGTTCATCTGACACTTGCTTTTGATTGTACCCTACCCTGGATTCCTGATGGAATATGTATCCTAGACCCTTTTCTAATGTAAACGCCTAGACCCAAGCAACGAGACTCATTCTCCTTTCCTTTCCCAGACTCCTAGACACTCAGTCTGCTGTTCTCTACCTGTCACCTACACTATTTGGTAAACTCTGTCTCTACTTTCTCTGTCCGATGTTTGATTTCTATCTTGCATGAAGACACGGACCCTCTTCACCGGTCATGTGGGACTCTTCCCTGGGTTCTCAGACCCAGACTGCCTGCCTCAATCAGAAATTCACATCATCGTACGAATGAACCATAATGTTCCTAGTATTTCCCTATTTGTTCCCTTTGACTGTCTCTAAAAAGCCCAAAGTAATAAATGGGTGGAAGAAGAAATTTGGGAGTTAGGATATTTTAGGTTGAGATTCAAGTATGGGAAACGAGTCTGTTGTATTCTATTACCTTTACTTCAATCCTGGGCAAAACTAGAGATAAATCAAGAAATCTACTTCAGTTCGGAACTTATAAAGAATCTGCTTTCTCCAAATTTTCCAGCCTGAAATTGAGGAGCCAAATATATGTAACAGATGCCTGGTAAGTTGGGTCTACTTTCAAGGCCTTAGTCTCCTTTTCTAGGTGAAAAACAAAACAAAACAAAACAACACACCAAAAACAAAGAAACAAAACTTTATAACCAGGTAATTTTTAAATAAAAAGAGAATGTGTATTTCAGAGGAAGAGGAAGATCTTCTTCTAAGCGTAGGAGGCAGAATATGGCCTGAGAAGAAAGTCTTTTCTTGAGATTTCTTTTTCTCCTTGTTTCTGTATAAGGAAAGGTGACATTACAGTCCCATTCACATTTTTTTTTTCCCCCTGAAACATAATGCAAATACTTTGGGAGAAAATGTTTGCCTAGCTCTGTGATGTCACAACCCAAATGGTCTAATTCTATTGGCATTATTAAGGCTCAAGCCCAGGCAAACGCATCCTTTATAATTAAGAGAAAGTATCTATTATGAGACACAATGCACATTCCTCACTGAGACTCTGCTTTAGTTGCAAAAGGCAGCCCCAGCAGGTGCAGTGAAGCAGCCTGCATTAACTGACTTGCTGGATCCCTTCCAATAAAGAAGTTAGTCTCTAGGGAAGGTGTAGAGGGTTAGAAGCTTTGCTTTCAATCACTAGGGCCTAATCTCAGATTGCCTCTATTCAAATCTGCCTTTGTAATTGAAATTGTGGCTTTAAAATAGTAGTGGGGATTCATTCCAAAGTGCTTCCAAAAAGCCAAAATGCCCAGGTGACCTAGTCAGTGTAATATGGTCTAGAACTGTAAGTCTGGGAGCGTAGAAAATAAAGACTGAAATCAGAGGTGAGTCCTAGATAAGAAGGGGATGGAAGATTTTTTTTTTTTTCCAGATGCCAAGAGCAACTAGATTCTTCAATAGCTTCAGTTGAATATACAAAAAATATGAGAGTTGAACTGTGTGGTGACATTATCCAATCATGCGCTTGGTATAATCTTTGATTCTTTGCTACAGTTTAATGTTAACGCATGTTGTAAGAGTGAAATCACAGCCTCAATAAAAGAAAGCATATCCCAGATGACTGCTGCATTCTAATCATATTTCACACAGAAATCCATGCTGCCAATTCTTCTCTTCAGCTGCACTACTTTTGTGTTTGCTTTATCTGATTCTTTGTTCATTGAAGATAGCTTATGACAACTACCAAAATTAGCTGAATAAGGAAGACTCATTTAGTCCATCACTGAGTTTCATCCTGGACAGTCAATTAGTGCTTAGCCTGCATGCGCGGTCTCACTGTAACGGACTCAGAGTGTAATCTAACTCTCGTTGAGTTCGCTCCCTGGTGAGTTTCGGGGAGAGACTGCACCAGCTGGAGTTGTCACACAAAGGAAATTTTATTTGCAGCAAATAAGGAGATCATGGGGGAATAACTTCCAAAGCTGTGACTCTCCAAGTGGGAGTGAGTGGGTTTTCTTTTATTTAGGGCTAGGATGAATATTCAGAAAGGAGAGTTTCGTCATCATTTGGAGAGGTGGATATAAGGTCGCACATGCATCTTAAGGAAACATGCCTATAAGGACATTGCATGTTATGTTAATGAGATTTGTGTTCCTCTTTGGGTGGAGATTTTGACTTTATAATGAAGCAGGGGTGACTGTCAGGCAAGTGGAAGTGGCTACCGGCCTGCGCTGACAGCACTGGATGGGGGCTTGGGCTCACTACCTCAGGTAAGGAAAGCAGGACCTTGCTTACTTTTGGATGTAGCACTGGGAGTTTTACCACTGATGTATTGTCTCTGATATGGTTAGGCAATTTCCAGACCTGGCAGAGACTATTAGTTTTTGCATTCCCCTGTTCCCTTAAAATTCTTTTGCATTTCTTTGTAATTCTGACACCTCCTAGGAAGTTCCTCATGAAATATCCTGGGGCAAGTAGAGCCCATAAGGCATAGATCATGGAAAATAGCTAGGGTCCTAAAATGACTTGTCTTTCTTTTCCTGGGGGCACCTAACTCTTTCTGCTTTCAAAAGTAGTATATATAGGAGCTATTTTTCTTTCAGCCTCCCCCAGCATTGAAGTCAATTTGCTCCTATTAAACATTTAACCTTAGAAACGGGAACATGTCAGTGCTATTAAAATAAATTCCTGCTATTCATTAATCGGAGACTCATTTTATCAATACCATGTCTATTGCTTTTTACTCAACTGGGGACAGGTTTACATGTAAAATCTCAGCTTCTTTTCTACATTGTAGCCATCTTTGCCAACAATCAAACTAGGAAAAAAAAACCAACTTTTTTACTATTTACATTTTGGCAGCCTCCGAACTTTATATACATTAGCATATTTAACATTTCCATCAAATCTGCACGCCTCATATAGAGCCTCCTACATCTGATGTATATTACTCGCGCAACCCCCACTGTCACACCCTGAAAGATACTAACGCCAAAAATTACAGTCTCTTGGAAATAACTAACTCAAGCACCCTCTTCCTCAATCACACACACTTATCCTGACCACTAATTTATGCAAGGCAATTCACTAAAATGGTATTTGACATCTTTTAGGCAACTGATAAATTAATCCTTCCATTCTCTCTGTAGCCCAGTGGTTCTCAACTGGGGGAAGTTTTTCCCCCAAAAGCTTTGTTCTCAATATTGGCAGACGTTTTTAGTTGTAATCTCTGGAGATTTCACATTGTTCTCTAGTAAGCAGAGGCCAGGGATGCCGCTAAATATCCTACCCAGGACAGCTTTCACCAAAAAGAATTATCCGGTCTCAAATGTCAACAGTGCCAAGGTTGAGAAACCCTGCATTTTACTTATTTGTCATTTTTTAAAGACTTTTAAAAATTAATTAATTTATTTTTAGAGAGAGAGAGAAAGATAGATAGACAGCCTGAGCAGAGGGGAGGAGCAGAGGGATAGGGACAAGCAGATTCTGTGCTGAGCATGGAGCCCCGACACGGAGCTGAATCCCACAACCCCAAGATCATGACCTGAGTGGAAACCAAGAGTCGGACACTCAACAAACTGAGCTACCCAGGTGCCCCAAGAAACCCTGCCTTTTAGTCCCCACTGTCTTCAGTTTCTTTCTCTTCCATTTTAGACTCAACAATCCAACACAATATCACTCTTTCAGAAATATCCTTAATTCTTTTGCATGCAATCACTTTCTAGCACCACTCTTTGGAAAACTCCCAATCTTGCGTTGACTGGTGACTCTCTAAAAAGACCACTAGAAACACCTGTTGGTTGAACAAAACTGTATCTATTTAGATTACTGAATTGAGGAAGAATACCACCTTGAGAAGGTATTAGTAGCATCTCAGAAAAGAGAACTTATGAAAAGATATTTATGGGGTTTTATGCCGATACTGGGTGATCTTAAGGCAAGTATTGAAAGGGAAATGATTGGGAATGGCAGAATTTATGACATACTAGGTTTGGATTGGTGGACATAGTAATATGATTGAAGTGAGTATTGATAAGCAAGTGGCTAGTCTTGATAAGTAAGCTATTTTAGTTGTATCATCAAAACTAGTTTTCCAAAAGCAAGGATTTCTTGAAACAAAAAGTTAATGGTTTGTTTTTTGGTTTCTAATTTTTTACTTTGATTTTTTTGCCCCAGTCCCAGTGTTGCTTAGCACAGAAACAGTAAAATATTCTTTATACCAGAATTGATTAACATAGAAACAGAAAAGTATGTTGGTTTACTGACTTAACCATATTTAACGTCTGGACTTTCCTTGCTTCAACTAAGCAGCTCAATACTGAGGAATCAAGTAAGACAACCGGGCAGCTTGGTATCACTATAAATTTATAATTGTCAATTCCGATGGCCACAAAACATCTCCCAGCAATCTTACTATGTTTGACCACTAAGCTTATTCTCCCATTGTTAGCAATTTCATTTCTTCTTCAGATTTTCTTTCATGTCATTACCAAAAGACTCTCTCAGCTAATGAATTTGCCTTGAACATCACAGAGAAGATACAACCTATTAGATGGGAACTCCGCCATATTCTCTCACTCATGAATCACATTTCAGGTCATGTGACCAGCTAGTCATGCCTGTCTAGTTTTAACTCCTGAAATGTGGCTTCCTCTTTCCTGCCTCAAGATCTTCACACATGCTGTTGCCTCTGTCCGGAAAAGTTTTCTCCCCATTTTTTAATCTAATTTAAACATCTTTATCCTTCGAGTCTCCATTTAACCACCATTTCACAAATAAATATCTTTTCTCACCTCCCAGTCCATCTCAATTCTATTCTTCCATTAAAAATTCTGTGTATTATTTTTCTTGCTCTATAATGATCAACATTTATAATCAGAATTTTGTGATTATTTCATATGAGGAATCATAGCTGCTTTGTTTACCACAATAGACTATCATTTATAGTGTCAAATACAGTAGACATTCAGTAAATGTTTTGATGAATCACTGGTTGAATAGATTGAAAACAAAACTTGCTCAGAGAGGCTAAATAATTTGCGCATGTACTCATAGAACATCCAGCAATGACCAGACCTGGGAATGAACTCACAATTCATCTGACCCCAAACCATGCCATTTCCTTTACATGACATTACCATTACAAAAACAGAATTTTTTTTCTCTTCATCTCCCATATTCTCATTTTTTTCTTACTCTATTTCCATCTTTATATCAATGATATTCATCTAAGTTTCTTTCTTTTTTTTCTTACCGGCTTTTCTGATCCATCTGAGTCTTGAAATATGGGCATTTTTGCTTCTTCAGTCCCATACACTTCTGAATACAGTTTGAACATACACATCAAAGTTTTCATTTTATTTTTAAAGTTTTATCTCTTAGTTACCAAGTCTTTCTTTAGCTTTGAATTCCATGAACTTCTAAAGGTCATAACTGGTCTTTGATCTAATAGAATACTATCTTACTAGTTGTGGCAGCCTTGAGATGTGCCACTCAGATCTCTCGTCAAGAAAGAACTTGTCATTCACGTGCAGGGAATGGAGTTAGCTGACAGCCTTCAGCTATTAGCACCTTCAAGAACTGCCTCTGTTTTTAAGCCAAGCCTACACTCTTCCCAGGCAGCCCTCAGCCAATAACCAAGCACCAGTCCTCCAAAGCCAGAATCCTCTAACAGGCCATCTTTGTTCTAGAACTGTCCGGTGGGTTGGCCGACACTGTCAGATCTGCATTTGAAGCTGAGGCTTTCCCTTAATCTCACTTCTTGTCTGCCTTCTTTTTGTAGGTTTCAGATCTGCTTTATGATTGTGAGTCATTTGCCATTATGCAAATCATTTTGATTCGACTCACTAAGGTTTGTGGAGCCCCTATGTATAAAGGGAGTAGTCCCAATTTGCTTTAAGGGCTTACTGTATGCACAGCATATTATATATGCCAGCTTGGTGAATCTTAAAATAACTTAAGAGGTGGGTAGGGTATTAGTCTCAGTTTAGAGATAGGAAACCTGAAACTTAAAGAGGCTAAGGACTGTGCCCCATTTCACCCAGGAATTCAGTAGCAGAGTTATGAATGAAACACAAATCTGTCTGACTCAAAATCCTGGACTCTGGCTATTATATACACGATCCCTCACAGTAAGGTTAGTATCTTGGTTGCTATAAATGATACAAGATCTGCAAGATACTCTTTGCCCTCAAGCATTTGTAAGACTGCTAGCTCTAAAAGTGTACGATTCTGTGAAATATGAATTAAATGCTCTATTATTGTGGATAAGACCCAGAAAGCTGTAAAAACCCCCATGTTAAACAGAATGCCCATTACTATATCACTGTTACAGTTAGAGTTGGCTATATTATAGCCCAAATTTTAAATTGAATGTCAAATTTAATTTGCTTGAGGAAGCCTGAAGCTCAAAGTCTATCTCAGATCACAGAGCTAGACCCGACAGCTGTCTGATGAATCAACCAAAAAGGAGGATAGGGGAGTAGATGATAAATCACCACTCTGGCATCCTTGCCTCACACTTCCCTCCTCCCCTAAACAGCTCATTATCCCATCTGAAAGGATTTCATCTTTATAAAAACATTAAAGAAAATGTACCATTTCAGATAATGGAAAAGGCACAGCCTACAGACTCTACTACCATAAATTCTCATTACCATTTACTCATCTTCCCAAATATTAATTTCCAAGGTTTAACTATAGTCTTACCTTTAAGAGGAAGGCCAAGTTCATGACTTAGTCTTCACTGATGTCTCTTTTTCCTTTCCTTTTTTTTTTTACTTGTTTTTTAATTAACATATAGTGTATTATTAGTTTCAGGGGTAGAGTTTAGTGATTCGTCAGTTGCATATAACACCCAGTATTCATTATATCATGAGCCCTCCTTAATGCCCATCATCCAGTTCCTCTCCAGCAACCCTCAGTTTGTTTTCTATAGTTAAGAGTCTCATATGGTTTGTCTCTCTCTTATTTTATTTTTCCTTCCTTTCCCCTATGTTCATCTATTTTGCTTCTTAAATTCCACATATGAGTGAAATCATATATTTGTCTTTCTCTGATATCTACCTTTTTCTGAATCCAGAACTACTCATACTTTGGTACAAAGTTTGACACTTTATTTTTTCTTTCTTTTATTCAACACACATTTATTGACTAACTACCATGGCAAATCTTAATAGTTACTGTGGGAGACAAATAGACCAATGTCTCCATCTTTGGAACTTGGCTTTGGATTTAGACTGGATTTAGATTCAACCTTGCCAGTTACTAGATAAATAAATTTAGACTGCCTATCTAATATTTCTTGACCTATGGAAGATAGTGTACAATAGAACAGATAACTACCAGGGTCAAATGAAATTTCATATAATAATTTTTCTAAAATGTAAACTTTCATGCAGTTCTTAGTTGCTGATGATAGTATTATCAAATTATTACTAGGCAAAGGAAAATACGACATGGTAGAGATAGAAGTAGAGTGTTCTTTGAGAATAGCTGATGGTTTGTGGAAATAGTACTTAAGCTGGTAAGGATAAGTAGGATGTGGGTTTTGGAGAAAGCAATAATGATTGAGAGAATATTTTAAACAAATATAAGGCTACATAAAAATGTGTGGCATATTTAAAAGAGAATAAGTAGTCTTAAGGGTCCGAATTATTTTATGCAGGGATGGCTATACTAAGAAATAAGATTTGGAAGGTAGGACAGAGCCCTCTCATGGACAGCCTTGACTGTCATGGTAAAGAATGTGAACTTCCTTTTGTAGGGATGTCCTTGTAGTGGACATCTGTTTAGTCCTGTTTTATCTTTCATTCATATATTGTCTGTTCAGCATCCTTTCCCTATGCCATGCTCTGCTGGTGAGATTTTTATCATGCAACCTGACCTGTTAATGCTAGGAGCAATCATGCAACTCAAACTAAATCAAGGTGGCTGGTGGGGGTGTGTGTGTGGGGTGGGGAGGCTATAAATTTGCATCCTGAGCAAAGCCTTACAAGTAGTATGACTGGAGCTGAGTAATTCAAAGACAGCATTCTACAAAAGTCCTTATTCTTGGTTCTCCACGGTACCCTTACTCTTGCTCTCTCTGAGGTCTGATTTATCAGCTTCTTTTTTGATACAACATTACTGCTGACGTTACCCAGAATCACTTTCTATTGCTGGCCATCACACACTTCTGATACAGCAATGAAGATTTTTGAGAAGGAGATTCATATGCTCTAGCTTATAGTTATTATATATAGAATAAATGACTTCAGATAAAAGTTCAAATTAAGAAATTATTATAATATGAATGAGGATCCACAATTATTCCAACACATTCATTCTAGATTAATCTTCCTGAAGCACATGTCTGTCCCTAACTCTTCCTGGCTTAAAATCCTTCAGAAAACACACTACCTACAGGAAAATAAAAAATCTTTTGGAATGGTATGCACGTTCCTCTGATCTGGGCATAAACTTCATTTCCAACAGAACTTCATTACTCCTTTTCAGGTATCCTAATTTCAGGTCTCTGAAAGAACCATTCCTTAAACTTTTGATTTTTTTTTGTCTCCACACTTGTTTGTATTTCCAGAGACTTGGCCCTTAGCAATGAGAATAGAGCCCGGGAAAGAGTCAAGGGAGAACGTCTATTTTGTTCTCCAGCAATAGGATATAAACATTCTACCCTTAGTCTGCCCATTTGTGTCTTCCCGAATGGCATCTGCGTATTTATTAGCAAGCCAGGCACCTTGGAGGAACAGTGACATTATCATGTTAATGTCTTAGAAGGTAAAACAGTTGACTTTGCTCTGTTCTGAAGGTGTTGCCCTTTTTATTTAATGGCAGGGTTTCTCTACATGCCAGGTGGATTACCTCTGTAAATCTTATTAACAGTGATGGGAGCTGGGCTGCTAATCTGCTGTGCGGCTCTGGAATGGCTCCCTTAGTGCCCTTCTAGTCAGCCTGGAGTGCAAACCAGACGGATGCCACCTGGTTGGTTGTGTAGGGAGGCTCTGGGAAAACATGGGCAAGCAGCGATCACTGGCTAGTGTTAGCTGATGGAATTTATTGGGCACCCAGTGTATGCAGAGACTTTAGAGCAGCCAGAAATTGAAGAGAGAATGCATCTTGTGACTTTGGGGAGTGTGCAAACTAATTGAAGATTTGGAACATGTACATATGAAGAGAAAGTGAATTAGGAGCTAAGAGAAAGCAGCTTAGCAGCAAAGACAAGTGACAGGTAAAGCAAACGGAGAGCACTGAGGAAATGTCATTCTCTTCACCCATCCTTTTCTCTCCCTGGCCCCCATCACTAGGGAAAGTAATCTTCTAGTACACACTGGTATCACCTTATTCTTGATCTCTCAGTGCTTGTCACCCTGAACTCTAATTAATGTTTACTTGCCTGTCTTCTCCACTGGGCTCTGGGCTCCAACCTGATTTGCAGCTATAACCCACCCCTTCGTGCATTACTTGGCACCAGGTAAAGATTTGATTGTGAAATACTGATTATGGAAATTGATATTGTTTGTTGTCAGAATTGTATTTATTGTAAAGGACGGTCAAGAGGTAAAACTGTGGCATATGATTTAAGGGTGGATCCTCACAGATCAACGTTTTATGTTAAAAAGTTTTTCAGTAGCATTTGGCCCCTGAAATTCCATTTCATAAGGTAACGGAAGATATCTCCCTCCCTTCCCAGCCTATTAGTACATGTTCATGTAAATCAATGCAATTATTAAAATTAAACTTTCTACACATTATGCTTTTAACATTTAAAATCTCCCAAGTGCTAAAATGGTTAAGAGACTGTGTATTACTAAAAAGAACATAGGGAATTATAATAAAGCATCTCCATGCCCAGACTTTTTTAAAAGATTTATATTATTTGACAGAGAGTGCGGAGGGAGGGGCAGAGAGGGAGAGAGAGTCTCAACCAGATTCCTCGCAGCATCTGATGCGGGACTCTATCTCATGACACTGAGATCGTGACCTGAGCGAAAACCAAGAGTCAGACACTCAACCTGCACTACCCAGGCACCCCTCCATGCCCAGAATTTTTTTAACAAAAGAAATAATATGAAACATACGAAATAAATGTGAAAGTAAATAATATTAAAGTGGTCTCTAAGTGGTCTTGCTAATGATTTTGATTCTCAGATAGTTCGGTGCACTGAGTGTGTTTGTGTGTGTGTACACGTGTATGTGCACATGTATGCACCCATGCATGGGTGTGTTCTTGATCTCATCACCAGTAGTCTCAGAACAATAAAAGAACTGCAAGGTCTGTGAAATTTTCAGCTACTTCAAGCACACACACCACCCTACATTTCAGTGCAAAAATTAACATATATTTATTGGGCACCACCAGCCTACAAACAACCAAAAATGCAATATGGTTCCTGCATTCTAGAAATTTACAGTACAGTGAGGAAGAGAGACACACGCACAAGAAATTTCAGTATCACAAGATGGCAAGTACAATGTTGGAATTACACCTTGGGTGCTGCAGAGACACAAAAAAGAAGTACTTCCGTTTTTTGCCCATGTGTATGGCCATGTGTACTTTTGTCTAGGCAGAAGACGGATGCAAAAGATTTTATAAACTGAGGGGCGCCTGGGTGGCGCAGTCGTTAAGCGTCTGCCTTCGGCTCAGGGCGTGATCCCAGCGTTGTGGGATCGAGTCCCACATCGGGCTCCTCCGCTGGGAGCCTGCTTCTTCCTCTCCCACTCCCCCTGCTTGTGTTCCCTCTCTCACCAGCTGTCTCTCTCTGTCAAATAAATAAATAAAATCTTTAAAAAAGAAAGATTTTATAAACTGAATCTGAAAAACAGTAGGATTGAGTGAACCCAACAAGGTAGAGAGTCATTTCTAGCATCATGAAGACATGTTCCAAAATCTTGTCCTGTGTGTAACAAAATGAAAACCTTCTGTAATGAAGAGATGGCAGACTGCAGCAGGGACAAGACGAAGATAAAACTGGATAAGCTGGCAACAGCTATATCAATGAGAGGACTTCATGCCTTGTTAGATAGCTTGCACTACTTACAGTTGGTCAAAGGTGTTCTACCTGTGTTTGTGCTCTGAGGTAAGAAACATGGTCCGTGTAGTCAGTCAGCAGTGTGTAATGGACAGAGGTGTAGAGAGAATTTCTGTAGTTTCAGAAAAGTGACCTTTATATGCCTTCTCTCTATCTCACTGCATATTTTTCAGTAACATTAATAACTAACATTTACTTAGTACTTACTGTGTGCTAGACACAATCTTAAACACTTTATATGCATTTATTTATTTCTTTATTTATAAAGATTTATTTATTTGAAAGAGAGCTCATGCAAGTGGGGTGAGGGGCACAGGGAGAGGGTGAGAGAGAATTCTCAAGCCGACTCCCCACTGAGTGTGGAGCTTGATGCAGGGCTTGATCCCAGCACCCTGAGATCATGATCTGAGCCGAAATTAAGGACTGGCTACTAAACTGACTGAGCCACCTGGGCACGCCTTAAATGCTTTATATGCATTTAATTTAAAAATTGTATTTGTGCTTGAGTTGCCAAAAAAAAAATACCATAGACTGTGTGGCTTTAAACAGAAATTTCCCACAGAAATAAAGGAGGTTGGAAAGTCTNGCTAAACTGACTGAGCCACCTAGGCACGCCTTAAATGCTTTATATGCATTTAATTTAGAAATTGTATTTGTGCTTGAGTTGCCAAAAAAAAATACCATAGACTGTGTGGCTTTAAACAGAAATTTCCCACAGAAATAAAGGAGGATGGAAAGTCTAAGACCAAGATCCCAGCAAGGCAGGTTTGACTCTGCAGCTTCTTGTCTTAGCATATAGGTGGCTGCCATTTTGATGTGTGCTTACATAATTTCTTCTGTGTGTGTGTGTGTGTGTGTGTGTGTAGACAAAGAAAGTAATTTCTCTCTCTTACTCTTCTTATTTATAAGGCCACCAATCCTATCAGATTAGGGTCCTACCCTTATGACCTCATTTAACTGTGATTACCTTCTAATTGCTCTATCTGCAAACACAGTCCCATTGGGGATTGGGTCTTCAACATAAGAATATTGGAGGAACAGTTCAGTCCAGAAATTCTCACACACACAAAATCAGTGAGGTCAGAACAGACACTACTACTATCCTTATGTATGGGTAAGGGAATTGAGCACAGAAATTAGTGTCACAGCTTGCTTTCCCCGAGAGCAGATGTTGAGAAAGAGTTTGGAGTATAAAATATGAAAGGGAGAGGAAAGGAGAAGCAGGTGCAATGACAAAATGCAATGGACAATTAGGGAGATGATTTTAAGACTCTTTTACCAGGGAGAAGATTCATTAATGAGGAATATCTCAAATAAGAGGGAGAAAACTTCGGTTTTATAAAACATCACTAAGGAAGTGAGGAAGTGAGTCTCATCTCAGAATATAGGAGAGCACAGTGCTTCTTTGTAGTTAGCCACTGCTCAGAATGCAAAAGGGTGGGAGGATTTTGGAAAACAAAAAGATGGGGAAGATATCTTAACCACTGCTGTTTTCTATGAGCATGAGACTCAGATAAAGTTCACTATTGCTACCCCCCTCTTTCCTTCAAGATGAATGGATATCATTCATCACTGAACAACTCAGAAGCAATAACAAACTTCTAGATGAGGTGAGACAGGGTCTAAGAAACAGTAGCTCTAAAACAATTGTTGGTGGTGTTCATGCAAAACCAGCTGAACCAGCTATTGAGAAGTGGTGAAAAAGGTTAAATTGTTTTGGAATCCTGGAGATGAAGCATTTTAAAAAAGAGATACTGAAAATAATGAATAAAAATATTAATGTAAAACTTGTATTAAAGTAATAGGAAGGCACCCGGGTGGCCCAGTTGGTTGAGCGTCCAACTCTTGGTTTCAGCTCAGGTCATGATCTCATGGGTCCTGAGGTTGAGCCCCAAGTCAGGCTTCCAACTTGGTGGGGGGTCTGCTTGAGGATTCTCTCCCTCTGCCCCTCCCCCACTCTCTCTCTTGTGCGCACTATCTCTCTCTCTCAAATGAATAAATAAATCTTTAAAAAACTAACTACCTTAAAATTAAAATTAAAGTACCTGGAAGTGAACCCTGAGAATCACCAGACTGTGAATTCCATGAAGTATGTCGAAGAAAACTGGTTATGCAGTACCATTCATGAGTCTCTTAGAGCTCTCAAGCTAGAATGTTGATGTTTTAGGTAATGTCCAGTTTTGGTTACCTCTCCTGTAAGGGTAGGCATGACCCGAACGTTTTGCCTGACTTCCTTAGTGGTCCAGACAGTTGACTGTCCAAGGAGAAGTCATCCCATTTGTGGTCAGCTGTGAGGGTGAGCCCTTTAGAGTCTAAATCAAGTCATGAGGATTTAGGTCACAGAGCTTCTTTGGATTCTGGAGAAAGGGACCACCAGCAAGACAACCTAATGTTCTGATACGGTTCTAAAAAATTGGGTTATATTTTTTGGTGATGTAAATTAGGCAGGAGAGCAAGTAATTAGAGAAGAAAGTTTGGAGGACTGTATCCATATATTGAAGAAAACTGAAAGAACTGGAAATCTGGAAGGGATTGACAAGTTGACCAACATAACAGGATTTACCACATAGGTACCAAAATGTGAGGGGTTTGGGTTTTATTGTTGATGCTGTAGTTGTTTAGTGGGGAGAGGAAGTCAATTAACTCATTCTCAGACAGTGTTTTCATATCATCAATTTTCCACACTTATAAAGTGTTCAAAATAGCTCAAAGACAATAGGCAGGGCTAGAATCTGATAATCTGGAAGACCTGGGGACAGGAGCTGAGGGGGCCACATGTTGCCTGGGGAAGAGACTTCAGCAGCTGTATTCCTGTGGGAGTCTAGAGAGGAAAGGAAAGGAGTGGGCGACCACTTGCAGGCTCAGACGTTCAGAGGGGTCTAGAATGTCTAGAATGTCAGTCTTCTAGTGCACCCATCAGATGTCCCCATTCATTCCCAATGCAAGGATTTCAGGTTTTTCAGACAAGGGATCTGACCTTGGCATTAAGACCTACCTTGGTTTACTGTTGAACCATCTTTAAAGTTCAGCTACTCTGACGATTAAGTTCCAGCTTTCTCTACCCTCTGGCTGGCGGAAATGACAAGTTCTTCATAACCCAAAAGACCCTCTGGCTTTCACTTCTGGCTTTCTCTTGCCTGTACCTTGTCTCCAGCTATCTATTATCTTTCTATGAACAGAGGTTCTTAAAGAGTGCTTGTGAACCAGCAGAATTAGCATCATTCGGGAACTTTTTGGAAATGTAATTTCTGAGCTCCACTCCAGACCTACTGAATCAGAAATTCTAATGTTGGCATGATGCAGTCTGTGTTTTAATCGGCTCTCTCAATGATTCTGATGCACACTGATTTTGAGAACTACTGCAGTAGTGCATCAACAGTGCTTAGCGATAACTCTGACCCTGGTATCCGTATAACCACTATTTTCTCTGTGTATCTCAACTGCCTAATATATTTCCATCCACTATATTCCCTCCCCATTCACCACTGCTGAAACTTTTACAGACCACCGTCTTAAGCCAGAGCCCTTCTGTGCTCTAATCTACCACGAGTGGTGGGGTCCTTAGTATCAGCCAAGGACTGGGCGATCCAGCTCCAAAAGCTCATTATCATCTTATTTGCTTTATCAGACCACTTCCAGTATTGTCACAGCCCAGGTTCTCTAGAAGCAGAGCTTGAGACAGAGCTAATGGTGCCAGACATTTAGTAGAAGTCAACACCGGTGAAGGTAATAGGGAAGAAATGGGATTGGACGGAAAGAGAAGTTGGCTTAGGATGCAGGCTTGGCAAAACTTTGACCAGGTTGACAGGAAGTTCTAAAGCTAATGCTGCCCATCCCAAGTAGGGCAAAAGCGCCAGCCCTTTATTACCCCACCTTGCTTGGTTACTGGCTGGTTTCCTAGGCTGACCTAGGAAAGGCATGACCTCAGGCAAAATGCTGTCTACAGCTTGAAGCTTACCGGGAAGATGAGAGCTAGAGGTTACCTTCAGACCACACTGTGGCTGAGCATCAAGTTTCTCCTCTAAAGGGGACTTGAGTGAAACATCCCCCAACCTACTACAGTTAGTAACTTACCTAAATTCACATTATAAGTAGATAGTAGAGCCTGGCTTTGAAGCCAGTTAACCCAGCCTTCAAAGTCCATGCTTGTCACCATCTTGCTGCAGCACCTAACGGCTACTGCTATATCACCGAACAACTTTTAACAAGGTGACAGGAATAGATTTGATTTTTAGGTAGATTCTCTATGAAGTATTGGTAGGTATCAATAGTTTGAGGTTCCTTTTATTTGCTAGAGTTTATTAGACTCATTCTCCCCACCTGTAAAAAGTCCTTTGCCACCAGGGATGTACTGTATGGTGACTAACATAATAAAAAAACATTAAAATAAAAAAAAAGTCCTTTGCCATTTATGAGGTAACTTTTACTTTTCTGAGATAAATCCAGAATGTTTACAGTTTACCTGTGGGAGAACTACCCCTTTGGAGGGAAAGTTCCCCACCCTGTTGCCCTGCATTTCACATTTCCTTGTGATTCTCTCACTTTGATTACTGGTGTTCCCAGAACGTTTTTCTTTTCAAGTTGTATCTTAGAGATTCTGCGTTTCATTTGAAGATAGAAGTAAGTACATACTTTCTTAAGACATCTTCATGAATATGACTATTTGAAGAGAGAAATGAGAAGAAAGACAACTGCTGATTTCTTCATAACAACAGAATCTCAACTACTTCCCTTTTAAGGACTCCTTTTAAGGGCGTTTATACTGTAGGGAGGAAATGACAAAAATGTTTTCGAAAAAACAATAATTCAATCACCAAATTTACTGTTAGTCTAAATTCTAATTCTTGCCTAAAGTAAGTGCACAATAAAAATTTCTTGAATGAATGAATGAATCATTATCATTCCCATGCATCTTGTACTCTGAGTTATCTTTCCAGTCATGGAAATGATTGTCCCAGAGAATGTGAATATTCTTACCAGTAAATCATAGTGGCAAGAAAGGGAAGCCAAGAAATTCTTACTTCCTTAGGTTTCAAGTCCCCAAAAACTTACTTCCATGCTTCTATATTCATTTAATCTGTGTCTCATTTTCTCAAGTTATACCATGTTTGAGGGGGAAACAGAGAGAGCAAGTATACAAACTGTGCAAGTGCCTCCCTTCAGTTCTGCCTTGGGTTACTGCTCTCAGCAGTTTGTGAGCAGAATCCCAGCAGAAAGCAGATGGCATGTTGAAATCAGAATAATTCAAGGAGAATTTAATAAAAAGACTATTTAAAAGGTGTAGGGGAACCACAAAAGATAGTGAAGTGCCTGGTTTAGTAACAGTTTAGGAATAGTTTGGCTGCCTTATACTCTTATGCCTAAAGAGGTGGTTTCCAGAACAGCACAGAGAGTACTCACACAGAGAGCTAGCTGACTTTCAGCACCTGAGAATCTTTGTTTAACAGACACAGGAACCCACGGCAACCCTGCTGGGAGGGAGCTGGTGTGATAAATCTCCAGCCTCACTCTCCTGCCTCCCTCCAATCTGTTGCCAGGATTTCCCTGGATCACATGCCTTGCCTCTCAGGAAGCCAGAGAGCAAGTGGCATGCAAGTGGATACAGACCGGCCAGGGAGGGGCAAGTGGATACAGACCGGCCAGGGAGGGGCAAGGGCAGGAGGAAGTAGGATAGAGAGGGGATCTGCAGGGGCAAACAGAAGTTTCTCGGCATGCTTTTATTTTTTTTACAACCAGCCAAAATGAATATACGCTGAATTGGACTACTTACATGACCTGATGTTCATAGGAGAATGATGATAAATAAACCCAAAGTTTTTATGAGTGAGAGAACACTCACCCATCAGAATCTAAGAAAATAATCTAATTTAACAAAATTTCTGGAACTCTAATGCAATCAAAGAATTCTTTGCTGTGTGTGTCTGTTGTTGTTGTTTTTTAAACTATTTTAATGTCATAAATGACTCACGAAATTCCTAGCTCTAACAGGTTGGGAATGACATAAAATCCAGATTTCTGCAAGTAGAAAATTCTCATTGATTATTTGAATCAATTCTCATTGATTAAATTTGCTTTCTATATGCAGAGACAGATGAATTTTTATGTAAAGGGCCTAATGGTAAGTATTTGGCTTAGCAAGACATAGAAGTCTCTATCACAGTTACTTAACTTTACCATTGTAGGCTGAAAACAGCCATAAATAAATGGGAATGACTGTGTGTCAGTAAAACTGTATTTACAAAAACAGGTGAACTGGTTGGCCCATACATTCGTTGATCAGAGGAGAGAACAATGGTTTTAAACAGAGAGAAGTGGGTGCCAGGCCTAACTCTTACACTTTTAGCAGACTGGTCCTGGACAAATGGCTTATCCTCTGACCAACTCTCTACCTCAGAGAGTCCATAAAAAACAAAAGTGACC